>NC_052955.1:3168235-3430523 GCF_013358895.1 Oreochromis aureus | reverse complement strand
ACTCATGTTGTAACTGACGTCAGACGCCGGAGATTTTGGCGGAAAATTGAAGCGAATGGTAGTTTAGATTTGAACAAATTCCTTTAAGCTTCAATCTTACCAAATACATTTATCAATTGTCTTACAACTAACGTTATTTGTCTAAATAATCTCCAACACCCTGGAGAACAACGGGGAGAGTTTAGAGGCTCTCCAAGATTATATTGATCAGTGCTTTCAGGATCTAGTGATGAAGAAGGCCCAGTGTGCAGCTTCCCCGGCTAAATCTGAGACGCCGTCGTCGAAAAGACTTCGCCGGCAGATTCCCCGCACAACATCGCCAGCCGGCAAAGATATTGCCGACATACTGGAGTCAATCGACAAGCGATTGTCCACTTTCGACGCAAGGCTGTCCTTGGTGGAGCTTCTTCACCGGGAATTTAAATGCTTACGAGAATCACTGGAGTTCAGCCAGCAGCAGGTGGAAACGCTCGCTGCTGAAAATGCCACGCTAAAGGGAGTCGGTGAAATGTCTCACAGACAATGTTACTGAGCTAAATAGAGAAAATAAAAAATAAAAGAAACAGTTATTGATCTACAAGCCCGTAGCATGCGTGATAATCTGGTATTTTCTGGTATTCCAGAAGCCGCTGGAGAGGACGCGGAGACCACGGTAAAAGCTTTATCAAACCCACCTAAAGCTGCCGGAGGACACGGTGAAGAACATCGTCTTCGATAGGGTGCATCGCCTCGGCCCTATTCGGCTGCAGCCGGAGACCACGTCCTATCGTGGCCAAATTCGCCACTTCAAACAAAAGGAACATGTGAAAAGCACGCAGGGAATTAAAAGGAACGGACTTCAGCGTGAACGATCAGTTCCCCAAAGAGATCCTGGAACGACGCAGGGTCCTCTTCCCAATCCGACGCGGCTTCATCCAGAAGGGCTCCCGCGCTGTCATCGCTGTGGACCGGCTGTACGTGGACGGACAGCTCCACCGCGACCCCGACACCACTCCGTGGCTGTATTAACTTCACACCAGATAAGAATCCGCTACACCCTTTCCCCATCCACTCACACTAACTTGCATTAACATCTGTCTAACTTAGTAGTATTAAATCGCATCTTAAGTGTGATATCATAGCAGAATTAACACCGTCACTCTCCGTCAGTGGTTTAATTGGAATGTTTCCGTTTTTTGTTTCCTTTTTTTTTTTTTTTCTCGTTTTTTCCTCTCTCTTTTCCCCCTCTTGTTTTTATGTTGCTCACCCTTGTCCTTGGTTTCTTTATTTATCTATTTCTTTCACTGCTTCGATCACCTGCTTCCACACTCATCCACAAACAACATCCTTTATTTCGACACATGCACAGCACGATCACGCACAGTCATGCGCGCAACGGCAGCACATTTACATCAGTCAGACAGCGCACACAGTCGTATAGGATACACACACTTAAGCCAAGCGTACTCATATTAGTAAATATGCAAACACATAGTCAGACTCAGGGAGCATCTCGCCACATATTCCTTCTCTCTCTCTTTATTTATGAACAAGTGATGCACTCTCTCCACCTGTCTAAGCGACACACACAGCATACACCCCTAGTTATACACAGACATCTATGGTGCACTAAGATTCGTCTCATGGAATGTAAATGGAGCTGGCTCCAGAGAAAAGAGGTTAAAAATATTTAACCAACTCAAAAACTACAGGCAGATGTTGTCCTTTACAAGAGACCCACAGACCTCTTAGAGGTTCGAATGAACTTAAAACACCTGAGTTTCCTAATGTGTTCTCAGCTTGTTATAACTCTAGACAAAGGGGAGTAGCGATTTTAATCCATAAAAAATTAATTTCACAGTACTCGATACAGTTATAGATCCAGAGGGCAGATTCTTAATCATTAAACTATCTATACTTGATAAAAAGCTATGTATTGTAAGTGTATATGGTCCAAATGTTGATGATCCCTCATTCTTTCACGGTTTTTTCAGTGCACTCTCTGAGCACTTAGATGGCACACTTGTTCTTGGAGGCGACCTCAACCTTGGACTAAATGAAGAAATGGATAGGCTCAATACAGCAGGAACTCAGCGTAATTGGCAGTCCACAAATATAATCAAACAGTATATGAGCGACTTTGGTCTTTATGATGCATGGCGCCCCTTCACCCCACCAGTAAGGAATATACTTTCTTCTCACATGTTCATCGCCTCCTACTCTCGCCTGGATTATTTTTTTGGTCAGCAGCTCACTGCTGAGTGACATTTCAGACACTGAGATTCACCCTATAGCTGTCAGCGATCATGCTCCTGTATCTTTAACACTAATGCAGAAGAATAATACCACACTAAGTAAAAACTGGAGATTTAATACATCACTGCTTAAAGATGAAAACTTTATTAAATATTTTAAAAAGAGGGACTTCATATTTAGACTTTAATGACATTCCTGGAACATCAGCTTCTGTTTTATGGAAGCAGGAAAGCTGTGATGAGAGGTAAAATAATTTCTTTCTCATCACATAAAAGAAAAAAAGAAAACAAAAATATTCAGGAATTAGAAAAAAACCATCAAATCACTAGAAGAAGCCTACGCGTCCCACCAAGATCAGGAAACATTGAACAAAATACGCAAAACAAAACTAGAATTAAATGAGATAATTGATAAAAAAAACCAAATTCTTAGTACAAAGACTACGCTTACAAAATTATGAACATAGTAATAAATCCGGTCAATTTCTAGCAAACCAGCTAAAAATAAATAAAGAAAAACAACTATATGTGCTGTTCAAGATTCATCTGGGAACACAGTATATGACCCGAAACAAATAAACAACATCTTCAGGGATTTCTATAAATCGTTGTATTCACCACAAATAAACCCATCTAAAAAGGAAATTGATCAGTTTTTAGACAACATAACTCTCCCAAAATTATCAGACTCTCAAGCAATGGCACTGGATTCGCCACTGACATCAGGTGAACTCCAGGAAGCCCTGATAAGTATGCCCAATAATAAGGCTCCAGGTCCAGACGGCTTTCCTGCAGAATTCTACAAAGAATTCTGGACGATTCTAGCACCAGTTTTTTACAGAACGTTGTTGGAAATCAAAGAAAATGGCAGACTTCCATCAAATATGAATTCTGCAAACATTAATCTCCTGCTAAAACCAGGCAAAGACCCTGTATATCCCTCAAGCTATCGTCCAATATCCCTTATAAATGTAGACCTCAAAATTATCTGCAAAGCTCTCTCGAAGAGACTAGAGAAAATAACCCCTCTTAATTCATCCTGACCAAACTGGTTTCATAAAAGGTAGGCACTCATCAACAAATACACGTAGATTACTTAATTTTATAGACTACTCATACAGTAAAACCTTGAAACTACAATATTTTCTTTAGATGCAGAAAAGCGCTTTGACAGAGTTAACTGGAAATTTCTATTTACAACTTTAAACAAATTTGGTGTTGGATCTTCTTTCATCAGCTGGTTAAAAATATTATATAATTCCCCAACAGCTTGTGTCAGAACAAATGACCAGACATCCTCCAGCTTCTGTCTCCTGAGGGGCACCAGGCAGGGATGCCCACTCTCCCTTCACTGTTTGCAATTTTTATCGAACCACTAGCAGCAGCAATTAGACAGAATTCAGTAATTAAGGGCATAAAATGCAAGAACGTGGAACATAAAATCAGCCTTTATGCGGATGATGTGTTACTCTTTCTCCAAAATTCACAAACCAATATCTCTGGGGTGATTGAACTGATAAACTCTTTTGCAAGAATATCAGATTACTCAATTAACTGGTCAAAATCTACAGTCCTTCCGATTAATTGCTCCTTCCATAATTCCTCTTCTACTCCACTGCAATCGGAAATATAAAATATTTAGGTATTAATGTTTCTCCCAAGCTTGCAGATCTAACTAAATTAAACCATATCCCACTTTTAAAGAAAGTAGAAGGTGATCTGGCTAGGTGGAAATGTTCACCCATATCACTCATGGGAAGGGTTGCCGCTATAAAATGATGGTATTACCAAAATAAATTATTTATTCTCAATGATCCCAACTAAACCGCCGCAAGATTGGTTCAGATCTCTAGATTCATATATGTCCAAATTCCTTTGGAAAAATAAGCCCCACGTATAAGCTTAAAACACTACAAAAGACCAAGGATAAAGGAGGATTAGAACTACCTAACTTTCAGCATTACTTCTTAGCCAACAGGCTTCAGTTTATCTCAGGATGGCAAAACATACCCTCTTAGATGAACCTTGGCTAGATGTAGAACAAGCACTTTGCAATAATCTAGAGATTTCAAATCTACCATTTATTAGCTCAAACATCCAACGACATGAATGCTTCAAAAGCATCAACATCAGCTCCTCTCTGACAGCATGGTGGGAGTTTCTGAAGTTGACAGAGTCTTCATTAATCCCATGCAAACGCACACCTATCTGGAACAACCCTGACGACACAAAACAATAATATGATAAACTTTTCAGATTGGAGTGGTAAAGGAATCAAATATTTAGAACATATACTAGAAGGAACAGAATTTATTTCATTTGACAGACTAATTACACAATACGGGATCAACAAGAAAAGATTTTTAGAATATCAGCAAATTAAATCCATAGTAAAAAGAGATTTAAACCAGGTCAAGATGAACTACAAACACCACCAAGTGTGGTTCAATTTCTGACTCTTAAAACCCCAAATTACTGTCCAAAATATACAGAATGCTTTCTAAAATAGATGAATCAATATCACTTCCTATTGCAAAATGGGAAGCGGATTTATCAGTTAACTTAGACCAAAACTTCTGGTCTCAGATTTGCTCAAAAACCTTTCATCTAATTAGAAATCCCAGTCTTCAATTAATTCAATACAAAATACTACATAGAGTGCACTATACAGGTCATCGGATGTTCAAGATGGGCTTTACATCTACCAACAACTGCTCACACTGCCAAACCAATTCACCGGACAATTATATCCACGCTCTTTGGTTCTGTCCACCAGTTCAGAAGTTTTGGCGCGAGATATGTGAAGACTTATCAAAGTGTCTGAAATGTAACATTCCAACTTCCCTTTAGTGTGTTTGTTGGGCAGCTTAGATAATGTCACTACGGAAAAGAATATAGCCCATATGGTTTTCACTGCACTATGCATAGCCAAGAAAACAGTCCTCATGAACTGGAAAAATAAAAATAATCTTAATTCTAACCAATATAGAAATTATCTATTAGATTACATTAGTCTTGATACAGCCTCTGCCACCACATCAGATCAATTGCTCTGGGCTCCTTTGATCAGCTCCATCACCTAGTGGGGTGGGGGTCATAGTTTGGTCCCACCTTCACTGTTGTGATAGGTGTGGGGTAGGGACAGGCTTAGGGCATCGGGGTTCCCAGGAGCATCTTCCTTGGGGGCTCAACCCGGGTAGCGGTCATGGCCAATTAAGGGCTCTGTTGGCTCTTGGGTGACGGTTTCCTCGTGGCTGCGTGCAGCGGGGGCTAGGGAGGGTCTGTGCTGACGGACGGGTTACTGACCTGGTAGCCTGGCTGCCCCTGGGTGGGAACGGGATGGGCGTGAGGTTCTGGGGCGTTCCGCCTCTGGGCTGGGGCCCTGGCCGGGCCTCAGGGGCCTGGGTCCTGGTTGGTGTGTTGCCGGGGTTGTGGGCGGGTGGGTGTGGGGGCCCAGCCCTGGCGCGCAGGGTGCCGCTGGTGCATCGAGCCACCTGGGGGCTCTTCAACTGGTGGGGAGGTTGTCACATCTTGCAGGAGCTTTCCCTCTTCAGGAACTCTCTCTGCAGGAGGGGGAGATACAGGAGAGGTGGAGGAAGCTCTCAGCCTGGGCGCCTATTGTCTTGTGTAGTCTGGAAGATGAGTGGATGATGGGGTGGGTGTAGTTTTCTCTGTGGTGGGGTCGGGTGGACTGTCCCGGGCTCTGTGGGGCTGGGCGGCGCTGCTGCACTGGGCCCCGGTCCGGATGGGCCTGGGCCCCCTTTCCTGGCGGGTTGCAGAGTATGGGGTGCCTACTGGGGTCAGCGGGGAGCTGGCCCCAGGAGGGGTCACTTGCCCCTCCTTCCTTTCCTCCCATCTCCAGCTGCCTCCCTCTTCTCGCTCCACCACAGTCACCCACACATGCAGGGCCTTGGGGTAGGGGTGTGTCACCAGGGTGCGGGGAGGCATCCCCCTCTGTCCCCTTCTGGCTGCCTCTGCCTCAATTTTATCCCACAACTTAGACATTCACATTACTCACACTCATTACACATACATATAGGATCTTGGGGTGGGCACGCCACACAGAATCCAAATTACCATCAGGGTGTACACCTCACCCCTGGCGTCGTTGCCCACCTCTCAATTTTAAATACACGAGACATTGAGGGCTAGCAGGAGGGGCTATGCGCCTACCTGCTGCTCTGGCAGGTGGCTCCATGCCCTCCTGGGTTTTAAATGCACCTTAGAACACACATACATCAACACTACATATGAGCGGGTGGAGGGAGGTTTGAGTCTTCACACACCCCTGTTCTCTGCAGCCTGCTGGAGCGGGGGGCTAGGAGGAGGAGTTGGCCGTCCGACTGGGGTCTGGAATGTGGGGCCTCCTGCTGCTGCGGAGTCGGGCGGTCTGCTTCTCCCACCGCAGGGAAAAGGGTAACACCACCTGGGTCTGGGTGCAGTTTCCCCCTCCAGGGCAAGGGTACCTAGACCCGGGCTTAGAGTACGCTTGGGGAGAGTGATTGTGTGTACAGCGTCTCTTTATGTCTGTCTCCGCGTTGGTTGAGTGTGGAATAATTGCCTATGAGAGCATGAGGGTGGGAATGGATGTTTGTATCTGTGTGTGCCTGTATGTCTGTGTCTATATGTCAGGTTGGGTATCAGACGCCACCTCTGGGGACATCTCAGGCCCTCCAAGGTTTGGAGGCCTATCTCCCCACCACTTCCCCTGCCGGTGGTGGACGCCCTCAGACATCGGTGCGTTGGTGGTTCTCTGTGTCCGGGGTGGGCGCCCAGGTACACCCGCTCACTCCTTGGCGGCTGCTTATCAGGGCCTGGAGCCTGGGGCTCGCCGGGCCACTTCGAGGCGGGTGCCTCGGCCTCGGCCCGGGCCTCGGTCACTCAGGCACAGCTGGCTGCCGGCGGAGCTCACGGGCACGCCACTGCAACCCCCTGGCTTCTGCTCCGCGGCTGCTGAGTGACCCCTCATCTGGGACTCTCCTCAGCTCTTTCTGGGATAGTGACGCCGCTGCCCCTCTGTTGGTCTTCCTTGGTCTCTTGTGTTCTGGGGCCTCTGGATGTCTGGAGTTTTGATCTCCTCCATACCTGCTTCATGCCCTGGAGGACGGGGCAGTGGCCCCCCACACCCTCTAGCAGATCATTACATGAAGGAACCTTTTAAAAACAAGCGCGTTCATGCTCACAGGTGTACACACAGGTGATCACACACAAACTACACCCTTTTTGGCTCTTACCTCAAAGCACACTGTGCGCTGTCGATCTTACGTGCTGCACAATAATGTTTAATATTTAGTATTTACTGTCATATTCCCATAGATCATTGTGATGTTGTTTATTACTCTCGTTTTCTTCTGCTTGCTTTCTCTTTTTCTCAACAGGTGATCCAGATGATCGATATATGTATTTTTTTGTCTGCTTATTCTGTTGGTTTTTGGTTTTTTGCCCTTTTTCCCCGTCCCTCTTCCCCGCTGTTTTTCTTTCCCTCTTTCTTTCTCCCCTTTCTTTCCCCCAGTTAAGTCTGTCCCGTATTCAGCAAGTGAAAATAAAATAAACAATAAAAGGTGAATCAAATGGACCATTACGGCAAGGCTGGGATGGTCAATTTGGTAAAGTAAATCCGTTGGGCATCTTTCTTCGCCTTTAGACAATAATTCTGATGGCAAAAGAACCAAACGGGACAGGTTAATAAAACAAAAAAAAAAAAAAAAAAGGAATGAGGGTATATCGCAACACAGACAAAGGAAAACACAGGACTTAAATACACAAAGGGAGCAATCAGGGAATGGAAGACAGGAGGGAAACATGGCTGGGACAAATCAGGGCTAAGGAGACAAGGGAAGCAAAACCAGATACATTAACATGAGACACAGACTTTCAAAGTAAAACAGGAAACATAACACAGAGACGTGGACTTGACACGGAGATATAGCAGACAGGGGAGACAGCAACTATGGATCACAGACAGAAAACCAGAACACTAAAACTCTAACAAAAACCACACAGAGAACCTAAACTTGGAATAATCCAATAAACCATAAGACAAAGAAAGCTAGAAACACTGGGTCGATGAACCAGGCACCCTAACAGTTTATGTTTGGACTATTTAACATGCTTTGATTTAGAGCTTTCCAGGGTTTAGTCTTTTGTGTTTCTAGCTTCCTAAGTTCTTTAGTTCTTTTGTGATTCCTGGTTCTTACGTTTGTTCCTTTGCTGTCCGTGTTTTGTGCATCACGCCTGAAGTGTAGGTTTAGTTCTGTCTCCATGTTTAGTCATCTGTCTTCTCTGTCAGCCATGTCTGCGTCCCCGTGTGTTATATTCTGGTTTCTAGTTTTCTGTCACCGTGCCTTCCCTGTGTTCCGTGTTTAGCTACTCTCGTCTCCATGTTTCATGTTCCCTCCGATTCCCCTTGTCAGTCATGTCTCCTTGTCACAGTGTTAGGGCTGCGTCTTTGTCTAAGGTCTTTATTTTGATAGTTCCTTGTCCTGTGTTCAGTGTATTCAGGTTTGCTTCCTCCCCGTCTCGTTATGTCAGATTAGTCCCAGCTGTGTTTCCCTCCTGTTTCCCATTCCCTCGTTACTCCCGTGTGTATTTAAGCCCTGAGTTTTTCCTCTTGGTTTTTTGTTCCAGGTGTGTTTTCTTGTTGTGTACTTTGAGTTTCTAGAGTTTAATATTTGAATAAATAAACAGTTGAATTTATATATTTTAGTTTACTCAAAATTATTGCGTCATGTTTACTGAGGATAAAAATGTAAAATAAAGTAGAGTTTATATTTTGTCCAGTACTCACAAAATAAATTTTTTAATTTTAATTTTTTTAATTGTTTAGTTGCTTAAATCTTTCACAGTGATTCAAAGTGAAGTCCCACGTAAGGCTCAGACTGATGTCTCCTGGTGTCACCACTGAACATTAATTTCTATAGTATTTTAAAGAGGGAGTGACGGAGGCCACCTCCTCCATAACTAACAAAGAAAATCACAGGAATGTTTGTTAAAATAATTTACTGAAAGTTGACTGCAAATTTATTGAAAAATGTCGAAATTCTTATATTATTATAATAATAATAATAATAATAATAATAATAATCGATGATAATAAGCGTTGCCCCCCACACACACACACACACACACACACACACACACACACACACACACACACACACACACACACACACACACACACACACACACACACACGTATTCTCTGGTGTCTGGTTAGTAGTTTATAGCTGAGTGTTACATCTCCTGTCTGCAGGGGAGGTCACCTTTAAGATAGCAATTTAAAAGCTTTGTACAAGACAATACACACACACGCACACGTATGCACACACACACACACACACACACACACACACACACACACACACACACACACACACACACACACACACACACACTTTAGTGCCCAACCAGTCAGAGATAGAGGCATTGATAGAAAGAGACAGCAATGGATTGTTCTCAGCTCTCACTTCAGTTCGTCAGTGTGTGTGTGTGTGTGTGTGTGTGCGTGCGTGTGTGTGTGTGATGAAATGGGGGGTGGAAACTAGAGCTGTCACTGGTCCGATAACAATGTTAAAGCGTGGAAGTGTGGCTATTGCACACACACAGCCAAGCAAACACATGTACACGGACACATGTGCACACACACACACACACACACACACACACACACACACACACACACACACACACACACACACACACACACACACACGGCCTTCTGGCACATAAGGTGACTTTTGTCCAAGAACGACAGGAAGACGCAGAGAGAAAGAAGTCTGGAAAAGAAAAGAGGGAAGCAGTGAAGCCGACTGAGGAAGTCAAAGAAACAAACAGGAAGTGACCTGACAAATGATGAGCTGGGCACCGGGAGAATGTGGGTGTCTCTGTGGGAACTTGTCATATGTGATTGACAAGGGTTGCCCAGCAGATAAGAGTAAAGTGACAGATAATAAAAAGTAATAAAGGATGGATGGGTGGATGAATCAGTGAACGAATAAGAGGAGGCAGAGCAGAGAGGTACAGGGCAGGATGGACAGAGGAAGAGTTCAGAAAGATGATGCACAATGACAGAGATAAACACTGTTGTGTGGAGAATACGGGTGGACTCTCCATCAGGATGCTTAAATTGGTCATATTTGAATGAGCAGAGGAGAAGTTAATTAGCTGACACTAATAAGGTTGGTTTAGTATGCTAGTCCATCATGCCAGTGTTCAAGGCCATGTTTAAAACACCAGTTCACCAAATATGAATTTCACTGGACTTTTCATGGAAACTGCAGAATGATGAGCTGGGCAGAAAATTCACAGTCAGAGACGAATAATATTTAAATGCTACACAGAAAGCTGTGATTTAGATGTATTGTTTTACACTCTCAAGCATGTGAATAACATTTATATTCTTTTTTGTCCATGAATTTTTCTCTTAAATATAAATGTTTCTTCTTTTACTCTTGAGATATCTTAACAAAAATGGAATTTGTTTCTTTCTTTTGAAAACCTAAATGTCTCTCGAGCTCAGTGTTAGTGTCAGAGCATAAGGCATGCGTTTAAAGCATGTTTACTAGTAGCAAATTCATGAGCACAGTTTTTAAACAGGGGCATGACCGACCCTTTCTACAGCATCTGGGTTGAGCCCTGAGCTAAAGCGGATAAAACAAAAAGGGAGCACTCGTCTTTTTTGGCTCAATTTGTGTCTTCCTCTTCGGTTGAATAATTTGCCCAAGGATTTCCTCTCTTGACCTGAAATAACATTAAAACTTAAAAGTCTGTAAAAGTTAAACAAGCCCATAAAGTTCTATGACCCTAGAGAAAAAGTTTTGAGAGGAGTTTGGAGTAAAAACCAGTGCTCAAGGGTACACTGGCAGTCTTCAAATGTACTCAAAGGATCCAGAGTTAAAATTTCTTTACACCTGCGTGCCACACACACACACACACACACACACACACACACACACACACACACACACACACACACACACACACACACACACACACACAAGCTATTCCTGCTATTATGCAATATTACTCAGAGATTCACAAAAGCCCTTTCTTATTCCACAGAGTACTTAAGGCAGCACAGGACATTAAAAGTGACAAAGGGCACTTAAAGCAGCTCTGGGAATAAGTCCACAAAAAGGCAATTAAAGCAGCAATGTGCAATCAAGGACAGACAGGGCAATTAAGCCTACACACTCATGGGCCTTACCTCCTCCAAAGTTCCTATTTAAAGATGATGATCCATTATAAATTCAGGGGGAAATGCTTCAGCTGTCAGACTCACACATGTTGATTGAAAGAAAGATGACTTTGCACTCAAAATGTAGCAAACAGTGTCAGAACTGACTGTCTTCAATGGTACATGGAAAGTTTTTGATACAAAAGCTTTTGAAAACTGTTTCTTACAAATACTCAGATGAAGGTTTAATTACCTTTTGTTGGCAGAAGGTTCGAATCACTGATTCTGATCAATATCTGAGGATTTTCTTTGTTTTTCTTTGATAAGATGATCTTTGAATTTGGTCTTTGCTGGGCTGTTAAGTAGGGATGTAAAGATTTGGGTCTCAAATGACCAGGTACCTGTTGGTGTTTGCTAAACGAGGTCATCAAATGCTCGCAGTCAGTTCATTTAAATTTCCTGATTATTCAAGATTTTTTATATAAGGATTTTAAATTTGATTCTGGATTTAACAAGGAGCCAATGAAGTCCCTGTCAATACGCTCGCCTCAGCATTTTGGATCAGCTGAAGGCTTTTCAGGGAGTTTTCAGGACATCCTGATAATGAGTCCCAGTAGTCCAGCCTAGAAATAATAAATGTATGAGCTAGTTTTTCAGCATCACTCTGAGACAGGATGTTTTTAATTTAGATTTTTGATTTAGAGATATTGCAACAAAGTAGTCCTACATATTTGTTTAATATGCACATTGAATGACATATACTAGTCTAAGATTCCAGTGTTACTGGAGGCCAAGGCAACATCATCCAAAGTATGTGGTTACTGTTCTGTTCTAAGATTTTTATGGCTTTTAGGGCCTAGTACAATAACCTTAGTTTTATTTGAATTTAGCAGCAGGAAATTAAGGATGCAGGCTACATATGTTTAAGACATTCCAGAAATGTAACTAATAGAGATCGACAGACCATGTGACTTTCACGCATTGCATTGTGCGTACGAGTGGCAGCACAATCAAAACACCCCAAAAACAGTTATGTACAAAATGACGGAGAACACGGCAGGTCCGTACAAAGACAGACTTGATGAAAAGGCAAAAAAAAAAAAAAAGTACGAGGAAAAAATCAAAGGAGTGAAAGGGTCAGACCCATACGAGCATACAGAGCGGAGTAAGGACGTTAGCGTGCTGCCCAACTTTCATCACGCACATATTTATTATTATATGGTCCTAAGCGTGAGTGCAGACACTCACAAGATGTTTAGTAACTTCAGACCCCTGCAACAAGCCCAGGTCCAGTTTACTTTGGTGATTTGGACTATTCCATTTCACAGCTGCTGTTACATTTTTTTCCTTTGTGTTTGCCTGTAGAGATAATCTATGTGTCGTTTCAGGTTGTAGTATTACACCACATTTTCAGATCTAATAGAAATAAAATGAGTGTTTCGTAATTCATTCAATTTATTGTCTTTATTTATAACTGGCATTATTTTTTCATTCTATTATAGAATCTTACAAGAAAGAGGCAAAGTTGCATTCCATCATGCTTTATTAGCTGCTTCGGTGAAAAACAAATCAACAATGCAAAAAAAAAAAAAAAACCCATTGCAAAACAACATACTGGAAAACAGTTATTCATCACTTGATTGCTTCAATCCAACCCTTGGGCACATATATGCGGGACGTTTCGTGGCTGTTTTGATCTCGCTCTCTCACTTAACCGATCAAATCTGGCTGTGGTAGCAGCTTTAAACTCAGTATGACCCAGGGTGATAGAGGTGCCCAGTCTGGATCGCATTCCAGTATTTTGTAAGCTGGTTTTCCTACAAAACACAACAAACATTAGCCCGCAAAGCCACAGTGAACAAAGCAGCATAGCGCAACGAATTCAATTCAAATCAATATAAGACTTAACCTACATCAACAATTATGTGATGATAAATTATGTAATAACTACAACAGAAGACTTACCTTTGTGGAAATGCTTGGAGCATTTCATATTTGACTTTTATAGAGGGGTGGTGACTGTTAAGGATGTCAATAAATTCAGTGAACTTTTCCTCACCATGGGGCCACGCCCCTATGATGTCATCTAAGAATCTAAAATAGAAGAGTGGTTGGTGCGGGCATTTTGCCAAGGCCTCACATTCCCATTGGCTCATGTATAAGTTGGCATAGGAAGGGGCATACCTGTGCCCCATAGCTGTACCCTGAACCTGTAAATACTGTCTCCCCGCAAATTCAAAGTCATTGCATCTTAAACAGATTTCCAACAACCGCAGAAGTTCTTCATCCGGTCTCTTAGGATCCGGGTGCTGTTCCAGGATGTTTTTTTATTGTTTTTAAGCCTAATTCTGTATTGATATTCATGTAGAGACTTTCAATATCAATTGTGAACAGTTGCGTATTTGTCGGTAGTCGTATTGGTTTAATAAGGTCCAAGAAGTGATATGTATCTTTCAAATAGCTTGGATGTTTACAAGAAAGGGCTCCCAAAAAACGATCTATATAGAGGGAGATATTATAAGTCACGCTGCTACAGTCCGACACAATGGGCCTCCCCGGCGGAATCACATTTGGTAGGGGAGACCGGGGATAGTTGTAACATTTTTGACATTTCTGTCTGTAAATTGGAGCTCTTTTAAGGTAGTGGATTCAAAATGTAATGCAAAGTATTTACATGTCTCTGCTATTAAATAGTGCAGCTATTTTCTCTGCAGCACAATTACCCATTGCATGGTATGGTCTCAAACACAAAGAGTGAAATGTTACAATTAACCCCATAGTCTGGGTTAGTTGTAACATATCCTGGGGTGAAATGTAACACAATGAAATAAGGGTACTGACAAAACATTAACATGTAATCTTTGTTCATTCAACACATGGATGCACTTAGAGCCATTAATGTAGCTGTGTGTGTGACAGAATGCAGAAATCTAGCTTTTGAACATATTCCAACCCCCCAAAAAAGACAAATTATGGAATTTTCTGCAACTGAATATTTCATTAATTTTGGTTGGTCTTCCTTGAGTTTGGCCTCATTGGCTCAGTGGGCATTATAACCTACAACTCTTGCACCAACTTTTGAACATAACAATGAAGCTGAAAAAATGTAGTTGTGCACCAGCATCGCAATTCCATTACTTTTTATCATGGCTTACCTTGGTGTGGTTTGCAAAGTGCTTCAGAAAGATGAGGAAATCTGTTTCTTGCACCCATCCTGATTTATTTCCAGTACCACTACTTCCTACTGGTCCATCTCTGACACAGTGGTCTGCATAATGTATGTGTGGGAACACAAACAGTGGAGGAATTGTGTTGCCAATGGCATTAACCGCATATACAAAGGTGACCAGTGAACCTCTCTCTGCTGATGTCGTTGCCCCAACTTGTTTAATATAAGTTAAAGTAATAGTGTGGTAAGTTGTAACATCTGCATTATTGTTACAACTAACCCAGACTGTTGCTGTTACAACTGACCCAGACACCTATAGCCATGAACTAGCTAAGATTACAGCCAACGGCTAAAACATTAGCACTAAAGACCTACACAGAATATATCCCCATAGACATACAAATAACATAATTTAAGTTTGATGAGTTTAACTGCAAAGCAGATAATGCTATTAGAAATTGAAATAAAGTAGAAAAACTTACTTTTTGGCATACAAATTACTTTTTTTCGTGTTAAATTGTCTGTGTTTGACAAAATGTGCTGATTTTTCACATGTGATAGCAGAACTGAATTGGGCATGCACAGGATGAGTCACATCTCCAAAAGTTGAATCTGTTCATCTGGACGTAGCGTTTTGTGGGAGAAACGTTTCGTCACTCATCCAAGTGACTTCTTCAGTCTCAGCTGACTGCAGGTTTCCCCAAACCTTATAAACAGGACATTTGCATAATGACTGAAACCAGCCCACTGAAGGAACAATGGGCTGTGAGGTCAGTTCCTTAATCATAATTATGCAAATTCCCATGACCATTGATCAACAATCACTGACCAAAACCCACTGATCAAAGAACACTGATCAATGGCCATGAGTACCATTCACAGAGAGTTGGGGAATGGCTGCAATCACAGCATTGTAAGATGGCGAAAGATGTACCCTTAGGCCCCTCCTCGATTCAGAGATGGTCTTTCCTTTTCACGTAAATGGCCTCCTTGACTCCGTGCTCAAACCAGCGTTCCTCCCTGTCCAGGATGTGTACATCCTCATCATTGAAAGAGTGTCCACTGGCCTGTAGGTGTAAATAGACTGCAGAGTCCTGGCCTGACGAGGTTGCTCTTCTGTGTTGTGCCATCCGCTTCGCTAGAGGTTGTTTGGTTTCCCGATGTATAAATCCTGGCAATCCTCCTGGCACTTAACAGCGTACACTATGTTACTCTGTTTGTGTCGGGGACCCGATCCTTGGGTGGACCAGTTTTTTGGCGCAGCGTATTTTGGGGTTTAAAAGCCACAGAGACCCGGTGTTTAGAAAAAATGCGTCTCAACTGTTCCGATACTCCTGACACATATGAGATCACTACAGATTTTCGCCTGGGCAGCGGTTGTCCTTCTCTCCTGGATCGACTGGAGCTTTCTTTAGGTGCCTTCCCAGCTTTGACAAAAGTCCAGCTGGGATAACCACATTTACTCAGGGCCTTCTTGATGTGCTGTTCTTCTGCCTCCCTGGCCGCTGTGTCAGTGGGGATGGTGTTCGCTCTGTGTTGTAGCGTCCTGATGACACCCAGTTTGTGCTCCAGTGGATGATGAGAGTCAAACCTTAGATACTGATCCGTATGTGTAGGTTTACGGTACACGCCAGCTTTTAGATGTCCCCATTACTGATGGAAATCTCACAGTCTAAGAAGGCTAACCTGCCACTTTTCATATCCTCCCTGGTGAATTTGATGTGTTGGTCCACCGAGTTAATGTGATCCGTGAAATGTAGTACGTCCTGAGATTTGATTTTCACCCAGGTGTCATCCACATATCTGAACCAATGGCTTGGTGGTGTTCCAGGGTAGGATAGCAACGCCCTCTTTTCCACTTCTTCCATGTACAAATTGGCCACGATGGGTGAAACTGGGGAGCCCATGGCACACCCATGTTTCTGCCTGTAGAACTGACCCTTGTATGTGAAGTAGGTGGAATGAAGACACAGTTCCAAAAGCAAACACACTTGGTCGATGCTGAGAGTGGTCCTGTTGCTGAGGTTGGTGTCATCCTGTAATCTCTTACGGACTACCTCCAACGCCTCCGTGACTGGGATGCAAGTGAAGAGAGATGTAACGTCGCATTTGAGACCGTGGTTTCATCTGCCTCCATAATGACATCTCTCACCTTCTCAACAAAATCCAGGGTGTTCTGGATGTGGTGTTCAGAGCTGCCCACCAGCGGGTTGAGGATCGAGCCAGAAACTTGGAGATGTTATAGGTGACCGAGTTGATCATGCAGACAATAGGTCTTAAAGGTGCACCCTGTTTATGTATTTTCGGTAAACCATACAGACTTGGTGTAGACTCCCCTGGGTACAGCCTGTGGTATGAGGTCCGGTCGATAGCCTTGTCTTGTTCTAACTGCTTCAGACAGTCTTCCTCCTGTAGCCACTTCCTGGGTCTCGTTTCAGGGGCTCATAAGTATTTTCATCACTGAGTAGTGACAAAATCTTCTCATGATAGTCTTTCTGGTTAAGCAATACTGTGCACCTACCCTTGTCTGCCGGAAGGATGATAATGTTGTTGTCACCACTAAGTGATGTGAGTGCCTTCCTCTCCTCCATGGTGATGTTGGATGCTGGGGGCTTTGCATTGCTGAGACAGGCCGAAACTTTCGTCCGTAGTTGCTCTGCTTCCACTTCTGCAATATTGTTGTTACGAATTGCTGTTTCTGTGGCTGTGATCAGCTCCACTAGAGGGATTTGTCTCGGTGTGACGGCAAAATTCAACCCTTTAGCAAGGATGTTTTTCTCTGTTTGGGTGAGCTGTCTGTCAGACAAATTCTTCACCCACTTGTCCACATCCTCCATGTCGCATCCTTGTCTCTTCTGGCCACTGAGGACACTCTCCGTATTTTGTGGTGGCTTCCAACGTACAAAAAGTAAGTCAAAACTCATGGCCATTGATCAGTGTTCTTTGATCAGTGGGTTTTGGTCAGTGATTGTTGATCAATGGTCATGGGAATTTGCATAATTATGATTAAGGAACTGACCTCCCAGCCCATTGTTCCTTCAGTGGGCTGGTTTCAGTCATTATGCAAATGTACTGTTTATAAGGTTTGGGGAAACCTGCAGTCAGCTGAGACTGAAGAAGTCACTTGGATGAGTGACGAAACGTTTCTCCCACAAAACGCTACGTCCAGATGAACAGATTCAACTTTTGGAGATTTACTTTCCTGGATGATTGAGAGTGCATCAAGACGATGAATCACATCATTTGAAACTTAGTCCTGATTGGAGAAATTGGAAGTGTTACAACTGACCCACGTTACAACTATCCCCGGTCTCCCCTACTGTCCACGTCTGCGGATCTTTATGGATCTTCGGGAGGAGGTAAAACTGCCTATTTCTGGGTTCATCCGGGCCGTATAAAAAGTCTCTTTGTTTTGCAGTAATGTATTTTTTGTTATACAATTTATTCACAATACTACGAACCCGAGTTTGTGTATTTTGTTGAATGCTATTCTCAATAGACCTGTAATATTTCACATTAGCTAACTGTCTATTAGCTTCCAAAATATATTGATGTTTGTCCAAGATCACAATCTTTGAGCCCTTATCCGCTGGTTTAAAAATGATATTTTTATTTTGTTGAAGTTCCCTGATCAGTTCCCTCTCTTCCCTTCCAGCACCATCTGCACACCTTGTCCACGGTCGGAATCCTGCAGAGTCGCGCAGATCGACTTCAATTAGCTTCTTCACTCTCTCATCCAATTGGCCCCAATTAGGTTCCCAATTAGACGGTAACGCAAGAAGAGCCCCACAATCCCCTTCTTTTTTTATCTTCCCCCAAATAGTCCAAAAGTTTAATCCTCCTATGGTACAAGGAAATATCCCTCCATAACTCCTCCCTGTCTACCATACTTGGAGTTGGAATATAGGAAAGCCCTTTCTCTAATAATTCTATTTGTCTCATAGTGGGTTTGAAAAGAGTTGATAAATTTAATATATTACTCTCCTCAGCACACGGATTGTGTCTAGAGAAATTTAAATCATACAACCCATCTATGGGCAAATGAGAATCCAATTGAGATGTATTAAGTGGACCAGTGAAAGACTGTAAACGGAAGATGGAGGCCTGCTTCTCCTTGCAGTGATCCCGAGTAGAATCTAAAGGGAGATCCCCTATATTGGGGTCGGTATGAGTTAAAAATCCAACTGCAATTCGCTACACCAATGCTCAAAGATTCGCCCCGCCGTTTCTTGAGTCCAATGGATGTTGTCTGTGGCCGTGTGGAATTGGTCCTCAGCTATACGGCTTATCACGGGCAAACACTTTTGCGCAAACTCGGGACTTGGGAAAGACAGACTGAGCCTTCCTATAGAGCATTCTAAGTTGTTTTATGGACGTTTTATGTGGGTCCTGGTGTCTGTTGTTAATACCCACCGACAGCACCACCAGGTTCACCAGTGCATGCGGAGGGGTCTTTTCCAAGAGTGATAGAACGACGCTCCTGGATAACTGTCAATTTGAATCTCTCCTGAGCAATGTGGCGGCATGCAATATCAATTGGAATCACCCAGGAACCAAATTGGCTTATTACATCTAAATTGCCAATCCATGATTTTCCTACCCTTACGGGCCTTGTGGGTGTTAGGAAAATGCACATATTTATCTTTTTCTCTTTCTGGCATTTGTTTTTTGAGTTGTTTAATTTTTGGTGTGAGATTGCCGCTGACACATTAAGGGAGCCCGCATTAAGAGTAATTTTAGGGTCAGATGAGGTCGTCTGCATCCCACAGTCGGCATTGTTGCCCTTGACCGGGCCCTGCATCATCATGCTGTTAGTTCCCATTGCTCTTTTAGCGGCGTCTCGCTCCCCTGTTCTTGTGTCCGTTGCAGCGGCACTCCCATCAACTTGTAGCCTGTATTTTACTGCCGTAGCAGTAGAATGAGAGAGAAGATGGGTGTCACTCTCCTGCTCAAAATCATGGATTTGTTAGTCGGGGTCATTCTGATAAACCGCCACATTGCTTCTTGCCTGTGTAGGCTGGTGGAGAGACACACTTGTCAATTTTGTGAGTCCAGAATAGTGTTTGTTTGGTCCTAGACTACCCTCACTTTTATTGAATTTGTTGGCTATTTTGATCCGATTAGCATTGTCTTCTGTAAAGTCACCCTCAGATGTTCGAAAGAGGGGTCTATTTTCTTTCTCCCTATGTCGATCTCCGTTACCCGCATTGCCTTGTAAAGGCTGTAGGGTGAGGGGCTGAGAAACGGACCCCTTTTGACTTACATCAGCTTCACATGTCCCCAAGTGGACCTGAGTAGGTGTGACCGAGTTATTTTCCACAATTGTGGGTATTGGTGTTATAGGGGAGAGGGTCCGATTACGGGTCCCCTCTAGTGGTCCATTCACATGAGGGTCTGTTGTTAATTCCTCTCCAAACGGGGTGGATTGAGATTCCCGTAAGGGTGGATGGATCCTCTCTAGGCCCTGGCTGGTCCTCTCCCTGTCATTTGAGGCCGCAGCCGTTAATCCGGTCTGCTTCCCAACTATCACTTTGGGGTAGAGGGACGAATGATGTTCTTGTTCTGGTTTTTGCAATGGTGGAAAATCTCCTTCGCTGTCTATGTCAAAATCTGATGTCGGTGTTACCTCAAGTGATATCTCGGGAGATGGTTCTACATGAACTGACCTTTCAGGCGATTCTCCCTCCCCCGAAAAGAAATTCTGCATGGTTTCCACCGTAGATTGAGAAAATCTAGCCCTGTATCTTTTTCCTGCCCAACCAATTGCTATTCGGAGAGCATTTTCATTAAAGGAAAGGTTAGCGTAGTTTGCAATCACGCTGATGTAATGTTCTTGCAGCGCCAGCAGGTTATTCTCTAACCACTGTTCTGTATTCCTCTCTACTGCCCTTTGAACCTCCTCAGAAGGTGAGGCTGGTTTGATGAAGCTCATATGTTTAATGGAGGAGGTTTGGAGTCATCCCTTTAGGTGGATTTTCTATTCCTGCTGGCTAGATCTATAATTGCTTTAGGTTGGATTGCCTGACTGGGGTCTGAAATGTTGCCTCCCAACTGCCTGGTTTGAGCATCCAAAGGCGATAGTTAGTAGGTTGCTTAGGGAAAAAGTCTAACACCACCTGGGTCTTATTTTTGTTCTTTCCTCCAGGGGCAAGCTCCATCCCGGGCTTTTCTGTCCTGTGTGTTGTGTGTCTGTGTGTACAGTGTCTCTCTATGTCTGTCTCCACTGAAGTGAGTGTTGAGAGCATGAGGGTGGAATAGATGTTTGTATCTGTGTGAGCCTGTACCTGGATGTATGTCAGGTTGCCTCAGACCCCACCTCTCTTGGGAAATCTCTGGCCCTCTGTAGTTTGGAGGCCCATCTCCCCAACTCCTCAGATGGAAAAGGTTAGTTCTTGGTCACATTGGTGGTTCTTTGTGTCCGGATATGATCCCAGGTACCCACCGTCTCTATTACTTTCTTCAGGCTCAAAAGGCATGGAGCCTGGGGCTCCCACTCCACTTGTTTGGGGTTAATTTGTCCTCCCTGGGGCTCGGCTGAGGCACAGCTGGCTGCTGGCGGAGCTCATGGGACAAAGAGCCACTGCAACCCCCTGGCTTTCCGCGGCTGCTGATTGACCCCTCATCTGGGACTCTCCTCAGCTCTTTCTGGTATAGTCAAAGCGGCTGCCCTCTGTTGGTCTTCCTTCAACTCTAGTGTTCTGGGGGCCTCTGGATGTCTGGAGTTTTTCTCCTCCATCAGCCTGCTTCATGCCCTGGAGGTCGGGGCAGTGGCCCCCTGCTTCTTCAGAGGGATACACCTTTGAACCTTTTGGCTGCAATCCAGGCCGTCGGCTCTTTGTTCACAGGTGCACACATGGGTGATCACACACAATTTACTTCCTTTTGAGCTCCTACCGATAAAACCGACACTTTACTGTCGATCTTCCGTGGCACCATAATGTTTAATATTTAGTATTTACAACAATATTCCCATATCTCATTGTGATCTTTTTTCGCTGTTACTCTTGTCTTCTTCTGCTTGCTTTCTTTTTCTTTCTCAACAGGTGATCCAGGTGATCGATATGTATTTTTTTTTTTTTTTTGTCTGCTTATTCTGTTGGTCTTTGTTTTTTGCCCTTTTACTCTTCTCAGGTTTTTTTTAATTTTTTTTTTTTTAGTCCCAGCTTTCTTTCTCCCTTTGGATCCACCAGTCAAGTCTGTCCCCATTCAATGTAGTGAAAATAAACTGAAACAATAAAAGTGAATCAGATGGACCATTTACAAGACAATGGGATGGTCCATTTGATTAAAATAACCAACAGTTGCGCATCTTTTTCTGTGCAGTCTTTTGACAATAATTCTGATGGCAAAAATTGAAGCAAAGTCAGAGGTTAAAAAAAAAAGAGACTGCAAAAAAAAAGAAGGTGAGGCTGGTTTGATGAAGCTCATGAGTTTAATCACTTGTTTTGCCATCCCTTTAGGTGGATTTTTATTCGTAATGGCTAGATCTATAATTGCTTTATGGTGGATTGCCTGTATTAATTTGAAATATTGCTTAGCCAACTGCCTGGTTTGAGCATCCAAAGGTTGATAGTTAGTAGGTTGCTTAGGCTGTCTATGAAACCGGGTCTTATTTTTGTTCTTTTCCCTCCCTTCCTGCTCCATCCTATTACTATTTCTGTCCTGTGTGTTGTATGTCTGTGTGTCTGTGTCAAATCTCTCTGTCCGGCTGAAGTGGGCTTCTTTAGACCTGTGGAAAAAAGCCATAGTCAGTAAGAGGCCTACCTGGATGTGTCTTAGGAGTGCCTGAGACGCCCTCTTCCAATCTTGTGGAAACCTCTGGGCCTCTGTAGTCCTGGAGTGGAAAATCTGAATCCTCAGATGGAAAAGGTTAGTTCTTGGTCACAGTCACATTTGTGCTTGATATGATCCCAGGAAGAAGGAGTCTCTATTACTTTCTTCAGGCTCAAAAAGAGTTTTGTTCCTCCTTATCCTACTCCACTTGTTTTCAGGTTAATTTGTCCTCCCTGTTAAGCTGAGAGGAATTTGCAGACCGGCGAGACAAAGAGCCTCATACTGACATTTTAAAAAAAAAATCCAATTTATTTACTTTAGAGAATTAAAACGATATAATCAAAGTAAAAAGCCAAAATTTTGGCAGCTATCAACTTAGAATTTGGACTAAGGTCTAAAGTTTTTCGCCCAATTCAGCCTCTTCTCCCTTACGTTTCGCAGGACATGCTGCTTCTTCAGAGGGATACACCTTTGGTCTTCGAATGGCTGCAATCCAGGCCATCCCACGGCTCTTTGTTACTTCGGAAACATGCCTCAAACAATTTCTCTTCCACGAGTTGAATCCGATAAAAACCAATCTCTTTACCCGTCTTCTCTGTGTTTCGTCTGTCATGCTTGACCGGCTATTCTCCTTAATAATACAACAGCTTCTTGCCATTCTTTGTGTTTCTTTTTATCGCTGTGTGACTGTTTTCAGTGTGAAAGCCTGTGTGCTTTAGTGTCCCATGTACTGCACTCTACAATCCTTTGCGGTTTTACCCCGTGATCAGGCTTCATGGATAGATAAAGCTGGGTGTCGTCTGTATAGCAAATAATACAGCCCTAAGGGAAACATGTAATATAAATAGGATTAGTCCCAGCACAGAGCCCTGTGGATCTCTGCAGAATGCTGTTTGGGAGCCATTATAATGTAAGTGAAAACCAACTGAAATGATATATGAGTTTGCCATTAACAACATTTAAACAAGACAATGAGAAATGTGGTGTACAAACTTTAAAATTAACCAACAGCAGCGTCTTTTTTTCTGTGCAGTCTTTTGACTATGCTCATAAAATTTTAAAAAATTGGCAAGCAGAGTCAGAGTCTTGCCTGTGGAGAGACTGCACTACAATAGACCAAGTAGGCATGACCATTACAGGTGAAGTTCCAGCAGACTTCATAAAACTATAGCAAGAATAAATATGTGTATGTTATAATCCCCGCCTTAGCACTGTGGTTCTAATTCAATTTTCATTGATATCTGGGAACTTGTAATCCATACGTAGCACACATGTTCCAGTACACTATCCCAGCCACTTGGATATGCCTCTCAGTGTACATTCCCACAGTTTGCATCTTAGAGCCTATGGACAAGATGCATGCAGAGACTGAGAGTGCTCTCTCTTTCTCTGTGAATTAATTCAAATCTCTTTCTGTTCTATTTTTGCCTGTGTTGGTAATTTCGTTATGACTGATATGTAAAAGTACATCACTTAATGAAGAAAGGATCTGACTGAAATGTACTGTCACATATAATGTTATAATACATCTTATTATATGTTAATAATGAATAATCTGAGATGCTTCTTTCTGCAAGATCATCAAAGTCCATAATGACTGATTGAAATATGCAACACAGTAGACAGATGTTTAACCATTAGTCAGGATCTCTGACGACGCTGAAAGACATACTTTTCTTTCTTATTCTCATTTAAAATGTTGTCTGATGATAAGTGATCTGAATTTGTTTCCCAAAGTTTTAATCTGATGTTATTGTTGTTATCCATTTGTTGTTTATTGTTTGCTGTGTATTAAGATGACCAGCTGGAGGTCTGCAGGCCATGTTTCATCGATGTGCACATGCACACACATCTTCACCACTAATATCATTACATACCAGTCTTTCACTCAGCATTTTGAGTTTATTTTATATTCATGATTGTTTCTGTTTCATGATGAAGATGTTTTAGGTTCAGGCTTGTAAAGTTTAGTCTTGAGTTTAGTCCTTTTATGTCTCTGAGTTTATTTGTATTTCTCGTTCATGTTTTCTTGTCTTTGTCTCATCCCAGTGTCTCCTGTGAGAGTCTGTCATGTCCTCTGTGAATGTTTTCCCTTTCTCTGTACCAGAATAGGGAGGATGGAGCAGGTTTACTTTTCCCCATGTTGATCTCCTGTGTCTCATCCTTTGTCTTCCCCAGTCTGTATATGTCCCCATTTCTGTGTCAGTTCTTGTCGGTCTTTGTGTGTTCATGTACTTCCTGTTTTTATTTTGAGTATGACTTGTCCAAAATTCAGCAAGATATTTTCTTCCCCTGCCTCATTATGTCTATTAAAAACACACTATCTGCTGGGTTCCCATGTGTTTCCACTATCCACCCTTCAGTGATATATTGTCTCGGTCTCGGACATGACAGACTTTAGCATCGAAAATCTCTAGTTTTCATGTTTCAGTTTCATGTTACTTGCTTCCTGTGCCATGTTCTTAGTGTTTAGTTTGTGTTGCTTGTTCTGTTTTTGCCTTTTGTTTGTGGGGTTTTTTTTTTGTGACGCCTTTAATAAACAGTTCAGCCTTAGTTAAACCCAGTTTCTGCCTCAAAGTGTCTGCATTTGGGTCCTCACTTCAATTACAAGGTCTGCAGCCACAGGCCGTGACACAGAGCTTCTTTGTTTTTTTTGCTCTGTGGAGTCTGACTGATAACAGGTTTAACTACTCAGGCACGGAGATGAAAATGTTTTCTCAAGAAGGGAGAAGATTATTTTTCAAAGACAAAAAAAGGGTGAGTGCACTGCTGTCATGCTGTCAAATGCACTTTCTTCACCTCCTGTGTTTTTTTTCCTTACATGATTCACCAGTAAACACGGTGAAATCCATAGATTGATAATTTTTGGAAACAGAAAGCTGAAAAATGTCTCAAACTCCAACACAGAGTCTGTGTTTGGTCATTAACACATACCACAGGTCACACTATACATTTCTCACATGACGGATATTATTTACATAACTCAGGATGACTCATCTCACTAAACAATATTCTGTTGTTTCCCTTTGTGTTTGTGCCAATAGTCAGCGTGACAGCTGTGAGCAGGGTGCCATAGCCATGGCTCATCCTGGAGGTCCTGGGACCTGGTGCAGATTCCTTTGTCCAATTATTTAAAGCTGAAGTTCTCCTTATCCAGGCATGGTTATGGTCGACAAGCCTTTGTTTTGGCACATACCGGTGGCTCAACACATGGTCAGGTTGACGAGGAAGGCCAGCACAGGGGCAATTTCAGGTTTAGGCCTAATAAGTCTCTAGGGGGTCTCCCAAATCTACTCAGGTTGCTGTAAGAAATGTTCCAGGGGCAGCTGAAAAATCTTTTCATGCTAAAGTCTGTCACACTTGCTACAGAAAACAAGGGACGAAAACGTAAATAAGGGACACTGGAAAGAAATGTGTCCAAACAGTAAGTATAGCTGAATATCTACAGACTGTTAAGCTGGAGTGACTGTGAAACCACTGGCTTTGTGTCCACAGCACTTAGTTTCAACTTCTCTACTAAATCTGATGTTTTTCTATTGATGAGATATAAATATACACATCATCTCCAATGGTTCTGTCTTTAGCAGGAAAAGAACAGGTTAAAGGTGTTAAAATGTGCGACCCCCTACTTCTTAGGTGCAATCGTTTTTCACAAAGTGAAACTTTATTCATAAAAAAGAGAACTGGTGAACAAATGCTAACCTAAGAGTATAACTGGCTTAAATTAACCTCAACACAATCAAACCAAAGCTAATTAAAGTTCAGTACATTGTGGGAGGAGAAAGAAATAATCCTACACGACATGCTAACAACATGTGATGTTTTATTGTTGTTTCATATTCATATGTTGACATCATTGTTAGCCAGAGCTCCTTATTACCAGACGCCATGAGTTAAATGTGAACATTTTTTATTCTAAGGGTGAAGGTTTAAATATTAGTCACATCATGTGGGTAGCTGATCATTTCCCACAGCAACAATTAGGGTGTGTCACCGGAGACATTGCTCAGTCATTCATTATAATTAGTCATTGATTAAATAATTGATCAATGAGCTCCTCACTTGGCCATTTGTTGCAGTAATGAGGTTAATAGAAATGTTAATGGTGACAGTGTCTTACAGCGCTCTCAGGCTGAACACAGAGGCAAGAGCTGTGGATAAGGCTTCTATTTGTGAGAACACGGCAAAAATAAAATCCATATTAAATATTAGCAAATACCTTTTAAATGATTACAGATTGACTTAAAGATATAATGAAAGCTGCAAGAAATAATTAAAAAAAACCTCACTTGTACTTGGCTGATGGCTTGGATAGGGAGCTCTGGACATCTTAGACTGCTACCTCTGCAAGCTCAATAAAGCAGTTAGTGGATGGATGGATGGATGGATAGATACTTACTGTTTGGATGGGAGGATTGGAAGCAGATACAATTAACAGTCACTGGGGGCAGGCAAATGAGCCAATAATCCAGGCTGGGAATTTGACTCAATCCCAGGGCACTCTTACAAACCATCAGACTGTGGATGTTGAAATCTAACCCTGAGTGAGATTAGTGCTCAGGTCACTGCATGGGCCCTAAATGGCAGAGCATCATATTCATTATTCCTTTTATTTTTTTATTTTTTAATCAGAGCTATCTCCAATTAGAAGGAAATCTTTTTTTACTGTTAAAAGCTGAGTTTGTGTCATTATGACCAAAGTGTTATTGCACTGTGTGGTAAATGTGAAATGAAACTGTGCATTGCTTTCAGTCCAAAGACACCTCTGCTGCACAGCTGGTGAAAGAAAACATGAGCTGGGGGATAAAGACAGATAAGTAATTCCTCTACTCAGACAGAGGACAGGAATCGCAGAGTGTGCATGAAATGTAAGTTAAAACTTGGAACAGCAGCGATGACAGAGGACAGCTGTGGCATGAGGAGAAAGAGCTTTTCATTTTTTTTTTTTATCATTGACAGTTTTCGTTTTGTCTGTAAGATTTGTCAGTCACACAGAGACGGAGGACTGTGAGAGCCTCTTTAGTCTGTTCTTCTCAAGCCCACAGACCATAACTTCTTTGCATTTCAGTCTTCTTAAACTCTGAAGATGAACACAGCAGGGATCCTTCTCTCTGGACTCCTGCCAAGGGCAGCTTTGGTTTGTAGGTGTCTTTACAGTATTTCTTTTTTCACAGCATCCCTGGGACTTTGCCTCTTTGGTGGATCTGCTGTACTTGATTTTTTTTCTCCTACTTTGTTGTGCTAGCTGGTTAACTGTTGCCTTTTGGCCTCAGTACATGGCTAAGCAGTCCTCATAAACACCAGCCACTTCAAACATAAACCTGAGAATATGTTCGTTTTGTTCTACCTCTAATGTGAACAAAGGCACTAAAAGGACCCGCTCAAGACAATGCTGACATTAAAGGATGCTTATCAAATATATTTATAAGCACATAAATAATTTCCATCTATGCACATAAAAATAGCAGTGGGAGCATTTAACATACCAAAACACAGCGTGAGGTGTTCATGCAAAACGATGGAAACAGGACGTGGACTGAGGTTTGGCAGCTAAGGTGAAATCGTGTACTGCAGGTGAAAATAAGTGTGTGTGTGTGTGACAGGTGCTGGTCTTCCCCCACCCTCACCTCTCTCCCTCTTGCTTCCTTTCTCTCTCTCTGTGGGGTTTAGCGCTCTGATGGGTGACTTCCTGTTTGTGTCTCTGTAGTTTTCTCAACCTGCTGCTTTTGAATCCACAGGTCGCATCCCTCCACAGGGTGGATTACCCTGTAGAGGTGTGTATGTGCCTGAGTGTGTATTCTTGCTTCTGACATCAAAGGAGCACCACACTGATCCTCCCAATGTGACACTAATGCCTCCTTTCTCTCTCTCCCTACCGTGCTGACTCCTTATTTCCTCACCCTGCTTCCTCTCAGCTTCACCTCCTCCCTCCTCCTATATTACTGTACATGCGTCTGTCGTTCTTTTCCACCCTTGCCCTCGTTCTACACGTTTCTTCTCATTTCCCTCCCTTGCCTTCTGGACTACCATTTTGGACTAACAACAGCTGCTCTGTGTCCTATTTTCCCTCTCCACATGACCAACGTTTTCTCCTCTTTCTTTCTTTCCCTCACCGTATCCTCTCCTTTATCTTTGTCTTCATGTCTCAGAGAAAATAAGCAGTTTTTTTGGAAAACTGGTGTATGAGCACACAGCAGGAACATAATATTTGGGATTAGGAGCAGTTCAAGACTTGTTTCTCAGTGTTTGCCCCCCCATGCCCCTAAAAAAGGATGCAGCAGGAGAGGCAGGATGTGCGTGCCTGTTTACAAGCCTGAGCATGCTTCCTGTAATCCCACAACATCCTTACCACTGAGCTGGTTTGTCTCTGAAGGCAAAAATAAAAAGGATAAAGAAGAAGAAGTGAACTGGTGTGTTTAAAAAAAAAAAAAAAAAAAGTCAATGAATAATGCGTTTCGCTCCTGCAGGAAGTCAAGTTGCCCTTGGTCAAACACATTATGCTGCATATTTTGTGATCAAGTGGTCCAATTTACTTTTTAAGTGGACCCACTTTAGGTCTGCATGAAATCAGTTATTGCTGGACTGGATTTCTTTTGAAAAAAAAAACAAAAAAACAAGAGTAGGCATTGTCTTATTTTATTAAAGTCTTAGTTATTGTGGACGTGTAGATGGGGAAATCCGCCACCCAGTAAGGCAATGTTATGTTCAGGCTTTAGTGTCGTTGGATCCTGTGATTCTTTGCTTTTATATGTTCTATAGTGATTGTGTAAATCGGCTGAGCTGCTGGTTCTAGTGTTGTGAACAAAGCTCTCTAACCCACTGGTCAGAGAGCTCCCACTGTGAAACCACAAGTTGATCTTCTGTCTTCACTGTTGCCATCTTGGTGTTTTGGAACCACATACGACAAGCGAGGGATGGATCGAACCAACAAACCTGTGAATACTGCATGCTCATTGGCTAATGACTTAAAAACATAATAAACCTGGGTATAACTCTACACGCCGCTGTGATTTAGAAAAGGAACCTCATGTTGTACTCAGTAAGTAGAGAATAAACTCATAGGAAACTGTTTACTGATGTTATAGATCAAGTGAACTGAAATCCTTTTCTTTCTGAGCTCCTTACTGGTCATAAAAAGGAGCCACAGTTTAAAACATGGCTTTAATTTCAGACGTGGCCTAATCAAACCACACCATGACATCATCAGATCAGAGGAAAGACTGGTTTTTGCTACAATGATTTGTAAATGTGCTTATAAAGGATACTGCCCTTGTCGTAGGACCTTTATTTATTTATTTATTTATTCATAAAGACCCCCATTAGCTTTCACAATAGCGGTTGCTAGTCTTCCAAGACATTGAGTACAATTTAATAAAAATTACACAATAAAGTCGATGCAAACATGTCCACATATTTTGGCTCATACATCCACAGTAAGGTTTTACAATTGTAAAAATATAAGCATGCAAATATCAATAACACTGAGGTACAAACCAGAAGAATCAAAAACAGGTCACAGCATTGCTCTCTTACAATATTTATAATAATTAAAAACTGTGTAAATAGGCTTTCAAATGTCTTTTAAAATTAGGAATAGTAGCTAGTAGTATTAGATGAGAGAGCATCTCTGCGTTTTACAATCAAATCAAATATCACTGAACATAATTAATATATTTTCTCTTTTATTCCATTTAATTTGCCAGCGGGAAAAAAATCCCCTGAAAGGCTAAGTCACAGTTTCCCAGCTGTACTGTCAAGATGAAAAACCTTCAGCTCAGCAGATGAGAAATACTTTGAATAAAACTGAAATATAATACAGCTCCTCATCCCCATCACCAGGAGAGAGGAGCGTTTTAATAATTACTCTGTAAACACTTAAAAACTCTCAAATGCAACTCGAGTAAATTTAATCTGACAAAATTAATGAGAGGATTGTAAAAGCACAAGGCTGCCCCTTTGTTAAATATCTAATTTTCTATGACCTTCAAAAATGGCCCCAGGTTGCATTTTGATAAGAGATTTGGTGAGAGCCTGGAAACGGGTGCTTTCGGGGTGGAAAGGGTTTACTTCAAGGAGTTGGTTTGCTCGGAGCATCTTCTCAAAAGCACTTTTCTTTTCCCTCTGCCATCAGTCTCTCAGGTTTGTCTCTGAAGCACCTCGCCTGAACCTGAGTTTGCTCTCACCCACTTCTCTGCCACATTTGACTTTTTCATGCAGCACCACAGTTCCTCTCTTGGCACCCTATTCTGTGCTTTCTCTAGATCCACAGTGTAACTCCTTCAGACCCTCTCGATGGTTCTCCATCGGCTCTCTCAAAGCAAACCTTGCATCTGTTTCTGCATGAAGCCATACTGCAGATCATTAACTGTCACATCTGCCATTAAACTAGCTTCAACAACTCTTTCCCATCTCATCTTGGTATTGGAAAGTATATATGTTCTTGACCATCTCACTTTTTCTTTGCTAACCTCCCACACATTCCTCTGCTTCATCATCCCACCACCAAGTCTCCTTGTCTTCTGTCCAGCTCATACACGAAACACCATCCTGGCTGTTTCCCCTCGCCTCTTCAGCTGTACGTTCTCAGTCATCTGGTCTCATCTCCTCCCTGAACTCTGCACAACAATTTTCCTTCTCAGCCACTGAATCCTCGCCTCTGCCTTCACTCCCTTTTTATTCTTGATTTCTAGATTTCACCTTTTGCATAAGATATATTCCACCTGTGCGCACCTGCCTCCACTCTTTTATGTTACCCTGTGTTCCTCCCTCTTCTTGAAGTACATCTTCACCACATCCATTTCCATCTTTCATGCAAACCATCTGCCCTTCTACATTTCTCTCCTGAGCACTGCACCTACCCAACACTTTCTCATCAGCCCTGTTTGCTTCACCTACATGTTCACTGAAGTCTGCTCCAATCACCGGTTTCTCCATCCGGGGCATACTGTCTACCACTCCATCCAACTTACTCCAGAATTCCTCTTTCACTTCTGACATCCAACTTCCAGGGCACTGACAATATTTAGCATCGCCCCCTCCGCTTCCAGCTTCAAACTCATGATTCTGTCTCACACTGTCTTCTCCTCTACAGCACATCCACACAGATTAACCATAGCCCGTTTTGCTTCTTATCTACATATTAGAACCATTTGAATCCACCTCCAATGCTACTTGCACTGCTGCCCTCTCACCTGTGGACCTCTACACACAATATATCAGCCTTCATGCTCTCTGTTATATCAGCCAGTTATAGCCTCCATACTTTCAGCTCTCCAGCATTAGCACATAGTGTTTATATATACCCTGCACATAGTTCTTGAAACATTCTTGAAACTGCTCTTGCATTGCTAGCATGCTCCTAATATGTTGTAGGTGCTGTAGATTTGGTTTGGGAAAAACAACACCCGTGAACATTCAGCACTCGACTTTGCCACAAGGAAAAACTTTCTGGGTTAAATCCAACTCCACTTTTCTCACCAACATACCGCAAATCACAATGGGAGTCCCCAACCATTTCAGCAATTAGCCTACCCACACACTCACAGACGCAGAAACACACACATCAGTGTGCATCATGCACAAAGCCACAAACGCATCAGCAACAAATTGGTGTTGATTCACTCCCGTATATGGAGCGACTCTGAGTCACAGCTCCCTCAGGCACCAGGCACGCTGTGATTGGTTAGGAGACTGCAGCATTTGTGTGTGTGTGAGTGGCCTGAAGCACCCTAATAGGTCTTTATAAGAGTCAATCAGAATGGAGAGAGAACGAAAATAAAGACAGATTGACTGCAGAGGGACCGCGGGCGAGAGACAGTCACTGCAGACAGCACGACGAGAGGCTGTATCACAGGAGAGAGAGGGCGAAAAAGAAGGGCAAGAGACATAGTAAACCACTGGAGGAGAAAGCGAGAGAGGGTTAGAGGGTAAAATTACCGCCAGCTCAGACTCCCAGGAGGAAATAATGAGGAGTGTCCACATCAACAAGACCTGACACTTATTCTCACACACTCACACTTGGAGAAATAGCTCAAAGGGCTACCTGGAAACTCTCCATCTTCTCGATGTGAGCAGTGACAGCAGCGATGACTCTGATACCGAGAATTACAAGCAGCAAACGTGTTCGTTAATAATTCTGCCCACTAAGACGGTTATTACTTACGACAATAACAGATGTACATCAGCTCTGTGGGCATTTTCCCCACACTTTTCAGAATGCTAAAGAATGCTAAATGTGGCTCATTCATGGTTTTGTGTCTTTGGCTGTTCACTGACATAATCACAACAAAACTGCTGCGTTAATCCTCCCTGACCTCTGCATCAGCCAGTCACATGACTGCAACTCCATGAATTTAGCATTTAGACACACAGACATGGTCAAGATGACCTGCTGAACCTAAAAGTGAGCTTTGGAATATTTTTGAACATGGCTGCTGGGATCTTTCCCACACAAACACCTCTGGGGTTTACAGAAAATGGTCTGAAAAGGAGAAAGTATCCAGTGAGCAGCCATTACCTGTGTAACCAGGTCATCCCACAACATGTGTTTTAACTCAGTTTCAGCTAATGTGTTGATGAAGCTAAAGGTACTTCTGTTTGAATATAAAATAGCTTGAAAGTTTGGAACTGCTCACTGTATTACTTTGTTTTTAAAACTCATAGGTCGCCGTACTTTGTACATTTGAATATGCTGTACCTGGGGTATTTCTACTGAGCTTTCACCACAGAATTGTAACCATGGCTACTTCAGATCTTGCCAACTCAAATTCCATGACACAGTTTGTTGCCTGTATCCTTAACTTCAAGGATAAATATTGTGGACAAATTTCCACACTGGATATTTTTCCACATAAAAGTATTAACAATAGTTCATTTTGTAGTTACACATGTCGTCCCTGCACTTGTATTTTTGTGTGGCCTCTTTCAGCTGCCTAATTAAAAACCATTTATCCTGATAGGATTGTTTTCTTACTCTGTATAGACAGATCTGATTTCAAAAATCTACACAAAATTTGCACTTGGGTGCTTTGCTTGAACAGAGCAGGAGGGGATCACGTCAAATGCTTGTTTTGCACTCCAAGCCAAGCATAAACCACACTTCCTCTAATTGTCACTTGAGGCTAACCTCCAACAGCGAAAAATTTCTCATTGATTTCAATATTAAAATGTCACAACTCCATATCTGTTTTGGTCTCTGTGGATACTCCCCTCTTTTGATATGGACAGAGTTAGGTTACCTAACAAGTGTTCTGACATAGAGAGCATTTTTATTGAACTGTTGTATCTTACAACAATTTCTTGCTGTGTGGTAAATATCACAACATTTCTGCTTCAGTTTTGATGAGTCAGATTAACATTTATTAGGCGGTGACTTTGTGAGTAAGTAGCCAATATGTGACCCGTGTAGTTTATGGATAATGTTTGCCAATGTGCATAACTTCCAAATGCTTTCCTCTTTTGCCTCAAAAAGCTAACTTAAGTGACTTCACTGTGGTTATGTGTCAGTGGCCATTTCAAGTTCACCTGTTATTGAGGTACAGGTAAAAATCTTTTATTACATAAAATACATACATCTTATTATAAGTATATCCAAAAAGTCCTGGAACTGAAAGCAGTTAGGATTAAATCAAATGGTTTGCATCTCCACATTGCAGCAGATCCTCAGGGAACGCCAAAGCAGAGGAACTAGATGGGTTGGTAAGGTAGCAGAGATAGAAATCAAACTATTACAGCTGTATGAGGGGAAATGTCTGCACCATAAGTGTGCCTTAGTGAGTGTGCTGTGTCTTTGCTTGTTGATCTCTCGTGTCTCAGTGGTGACCATGTTTGACAGTAGGATCAATAAAACAATTTTACTATCGTTAACAAACGCAAGCAAGGAAATAGTGTATCGCCCACATGCATTGAATCAAATATTCAGCCTTCATATGCTCACTGCTAAACCATAAAAGCTCCAGAAGGATAAAACATCAGCCAGACGTCACTAAATGAAATCAAAACACACACGAAGCCTGTTGGTCCACACATAACGTACAACAGATAAACACGTGAAATTAAAGCAGAGATACATGAAGATGTGTATTTTTGAAAGACCATTTTTACGTGTGTTACATTCCCCAGGAGGATGCAGTTTTTTGCTTTGCTAAATAATCCCTTATGTTCTGTCTAGGCTCCACCTCCTCTGTCCTGATTGGATGCTGCTCACGGAATCCACCTAATTACCAATCAGCAGAGCACTATAAAATGCCTGTGGAGCTGTGTTTCGGGGCCCTCTGGCCATTTTGACTGCCATACTTGTGCAGGCTTGCATGCTTTTTGACATGTGTGTGCATTTTGTGTTTCCATGTTCAGACTGCTTGTAGAGGAGAGCTGCCTTTTGTTTTGTGACCCTGTTTCCTCCTGTTTATGTGTTATTAGGTAGGTTATGGTTATAGGTTGTATATTTTGTTTCCTTTGGAGTTTGGTAAGTTTCTTTTAGTTTCGTATTAGGGATGTTTTGTTTGTTATGTTGGCCTTGGCCCTCCCTGAAGTTAACCCTCAGTCTGAACCAGAACTTTAACGGTAGCAGGAAACCTTTAAAACTACCATCTTGACTCCTCCTTCACTATTTACCTTTATGTTAGTCCCTTCTAACCCCTAGACTAGCCTGGGGACTTAACAACGTGCTACTTAAAAAAAAGAAACACACACAACCCTTCCATCTGGCAAATATAAGTATACTTATATAATCCACCACTGTGTCATACCTCTTTTAGTCTGGACTGTGTTTTAACTTTAACACAATTTATAAATTCATGAGAAACGTTTCCAGAATGTAGTGTAGTGAATATTTCCTATTATACTGTGCTACTTTGGTTATGTAATCCTGAAGCTGGTCTGATATTTTGTTGCTAAAAAAAACCCCTCATTTGGCTTAGTTTATCTTAATGTGATTATTTATAGTTACTTTTGAACTTTTTGAACTTAAATGCACATTTAATATCAACAGGATTTATTGTGAGGACAGTGTGTTGTTTAGTTTTTTTTGTAGCCACATATTAACAAGATTAAAAACTGTTATTTTTCCTGAACACAACAAGCTCGTGCTTTAATTATGTGCTCAGATTCATAAATCGGGAATGACGACAGTAAGTAGAACCACAGTGGGGAAATGGACTCGTAATTATACTGAGGGTCTGAGTGGTGGCTGTGTAGGTGGGTGTGGGAATCGTGTGTCAGCAGGTGATGGAAGAACACTTAAGTCAGCTTTGGGACAGGTGAGGAAGTATGTGAGACATTAGTGACAGGAAGCAGTGTTTCCCCTACGCTGGCCCGATGTGGTCAGCACGTCTCCATAGTTCTTTTGATGAATTAATACTTGTTGGGAAACTTTGTTGCTGGCTAAGGAGTTCTCATCAACCCACCACGTTCTCTTCTACTATTGCACCCTGTGCTTTACTTCACTGCCGCCCTCGCAAACACACCGTGTCAGGAGTCTGGTGACAGAGAGACGTGAACAAGTACATGAAGAAAATAGTTTTTATCCATTTATATTCATCCCTTTGAGCTTCTCCAGTGTCCCCAAAGACAATGGCATGGTAAACAAAAGTAGGGTTGAAGCATTACAGGAACACAGAGGCTGTCATGTCACATTTGTGATGCAGTTTTGCATCTTCTGCTGAACATCTGAAGAAACCACGAGTATTGCAGAAGTGGAGAATTTAATCTGCACAGGTCGATTTGCCATCCCTTATTCGTGGCCTGCTGACCTCCACATCTGCTCTGTGCTGCTTCAGTCAAAAACTGACTGTTGTGAAGAGGAACGCTGCCCCTGAAACAAAATTTGGAGGACTTCCATGCATTGTCTCGAGTGGCCATGATTACCTCTGCAGGATCATTCAAACAGGAACACCAAGTACCAACCTCAGTGGGATTCAGCCCTTAAATATTAAATAAAATCCAAACACACTGGTGGTGGTCCATTGTTTAAGGTGCCAAGGGCAATATAGAATTCCTCCAACAAAGTTGGAGTGTAGAAACGGAGTGCGATGGTTTATCAGACACTTTCACGCAGGCTGAAAAGCAGTGACATTCATTTATCTTCAGCTGTTAATAATCTCAAGATTAAAGTTGAAACGGCATCATATCTGCACCTTTTAAGTTCAGAGTACATACTGATTAACCTTCTCCCCACATTACAGCTTTATCGATAGGTTTTAAAGCTCAGAGGATTTATATTAAACGGGAACCACATAACTCACTTTTCACTCAGTACAGCTGTGAACGTCATTTAATTAAAGCTGAACGTCGATCCTTTGAACTCATCGTTACTGTTTTAATTTAAAGCCAGTGCGCTGAAGTACCGAGCCCGTGACTCTGTGCCGAAACCCACAATAACAATATTCCTGCTTCTGTGGTTCAAAGTGCAGAGCAGATGGAGGATGTGAGTAGCACCACCTCTGTGGTATTGATATGGATTAAAAAGATTGATGGTCTGGGCTTTAACAGCGGTTGTTCTGATCAATACAAACACAGCTCATTCACCGAGCGCTCACTGCAAACATCTGTCAACATGGAAATTTGTCAATACAAATATCTTTTGCTTTTAGCCAATCAGAGCTCTTTATTTCTATTTTGTGTTGTTTTGTTTTTTTTCATTCTTTAATGACCCAGTTTTTTATTCTATCAAAAACAGGAGCATTCATCTTTTTCCCCTCTTTATTCAGACTGCTGAGTGGGATATTTGGTGAGACTTCAAACCCACTTGGATCTTATGAGCAGCAGGAGGTAGCACGGCTTTAAATTACACATAAACACAGATTGAACTGTACAGCGGTGTGAGTGGGATAGTGGTGTGAATAAATCTCCTGTAACACTTTCAGGTCCGTCTGAGGATGCTGCCTCATCTGTTTTGCTTTTTTCTTCCTTTTCCGTGACCGAACATCTCAGTTAATAAAAGGATGAGAGAGGAGAAAGACAAAGATCTGCATTTTAGCTGAAGCTTTCATCCACGGTTTAGTTGTGCTTGATGAGGAAAAACAAAAAAGACAAGTGCTAAAGGAAACTTTGATAGTTTCACGGTCCTGGGTCGATGACCCATTGTTTTGTGTATTATTGTTATTCTATGATTTCTCCTTTTCATATGACTTCTAGTGTTCCAGGTCAAAACACAACACCATTGCATTAATCTAGCTAAGTGTAAATAACAGTAAATACGAAATATTGAATGTTGTTGTTGTGTTTTGAGGAAGTAGCCAAGAAAGGTGTAGTTTGTGTCTATGAACAGTGCACACCTGTGTGGATGAGCACGTTTGTATTCAAAAGGTTTCTCCATGTAATGATCTGCTAGGGGGCGTGGAGAGCTTTGGCCCCGTCCCCCAGGGCATGGAGGAGATCCAGGCCCCAGACATCCAGAGGCCCCCGAGTGCAAGAGCCCAAGGAGGACCATGGAGGGGCATCCATGCCATCCTCCTGGGAAGAGCTGAGGAGAGCCCAGACGAGGGGTCACCCAGGAGCCATGGAGCAGAAGCCAGAGGGGGCTGGAGTGGCGTGCCCGTGGGCTCTGCAATCTCGTCTTTGTAATTAGTGTCAGCCGTATTTCCCGGGTGTTTGCTCTCTGCCCTGTTCCCCACCTGTATTTTGTGTCTGTGTGTGTTCCTGTTCGTAATGTGTCATCCCTCATTCTGGCCTGTGTGTTCTGTTTTCATTCTCTGTTTCTAGTTGACCCAGTTTAGGTTTTGTTTAGTCTTTTGCCAGCAATAAAGCTGTGGTTTTTGAGTTTTAGTTCCACCTCTGTGAGCCTGCATATCGGGTCCTTTTCCTGCCTGCCTGCATACAGCCTCGACAGCTAGACATCTGTTTATTAGCAATTAGCCTGAACTATGACCCCACGGCCCAAGCACATATATTCATCTTATCGTTTAAACTGAGAACATGTACAGTAGCGACACAAACTAGTGTTCTAATGTTAGTGTCATCATCACAAATGAGCATAATTCCCCTCTCGCCCCTGCAGGCGGTCTATCCTTCAAGCTTGAGTCCTCTACTAGAGGCCTGAGAGCTTGAGGGTCCTGCACAGTATCTTAGCTGTTCCTAGGACTGTGTGATCTCCAATGTGTTGTTCCTGGGATGTGCTGGAGCCACTTGCCTAGTTTGAGAGTCACTGCATCGAGTGCTCCGATTACCACTGGGACCACTGTTACCTTCACCCTCCACATCTTCTCAACCTGTATCTGGAAGTCCCACAGGATCTTAGCTCGGTCATTCTCCACCACCCTTGGGGGCATCTCCCATTTTGACCTCGGGACTTCCAGGTTATACTCAGCACAGATGTTCCTGTTTACTAAGCCAGCCACTTGGTTATGGTGTTCCATGTATGCCTTGCCTGCTAGCATCTTGCACCCTGCTGTTATGTGCTGGATTGTCTCAGGGGCATCTTTACACAGCCTGCACCTGGGGTCTTGCCTGGTGTGATAGACCCCAGCCTCTATGGATCTTGTACTCAGAGCTTGTTCCTGTGCTGCCATGATTAGTGCCTCCAAGCTTTCTTTCTTTTTTTTTAATGCAAAAAATATCTCCTGGAAAACAGAGACTTAAATTTAGCAAGAAAAAAGAAAAAAGATGCATCTTGCTTGTGCTTATCAAGTAAATTCTGGCAACACCAACCAGATGACCAGCATGCTCATTATTTGTTCTGTTTCACAGGTTAGTAATCAGTTTAAGGCCCAGTATAACAGAGCCTGTTACATATGCCGCAGATGCAGTCCCATATTTTCTTTTGACGTAAATCCCTTATTGGAAAAGTAAGTTTTGCTCCAAGTAATTTTTTTCTAAAGAACAGGAGAAAATTGCATCGACTCTTTAAACTTTTATGCAGCTCCTTTCATTTCATATTGGATAATTTGCAGCAGATCGAGATATGACACAATTCAGTTCTCAAATAGAAACGCAGAAAGTGAGAGGACGCCTGTTGTGTGTTTGTGTGTGTGTGTGAGAGAGAGAGAGAGAGAGAGAGAGAGAGAGAGAGAGAAGTTGAAAGAGAGAGAGCGAGGGAGCAGCGAGTTGCATGTTTAGGAGTGAAACGAGTGAAAAAATGAGAAGTAGGAGACGAAGCAAAGGACAGGAAGAGAAGATGGTAGATGACTACTAATGTCCCACTATGCAGACTTAGAGACTTACTGCTGACACACACACACACACACACACACACACACACACACACAAAGAGTCAAACTTCCGCTGGGCAGTCAAGAAAAGGGGGTGGGCTATCAAAGGAGGAGAAGCACTGTGAGGAATACTGATGCTCCAGTCTGCCATTGACACACGCACACACACACACACACACACACACACACACACACACACACACACACACACACACACACACAGAGCCTCCAAAAACATCAAAGGAGAGGAGGAAGCAGTGGTAGGGTTTTAGAGGTAGAGGAGAGGAAACATGATGAAGGGAACAGAGGAAAAACAGGAAGAAACACGGAGATGGCTGCAGAGAAAATACAGGGAACTGTGAAGAAAAAGTAGCAGAAGAACAAGAGGAGAAAGGGTGAATGACACGAGAAGAGCTCAAAAGTCAGGAGAAAAGGAAAAAAGAACAACGAGATGAAAGAAGAGATGGATGAGAGATGAAAAGATGCCCACTTCAAATATTAGCCCATTATGTAGCTAGTAGACAGCCTGCTGTAGTTAGCTGTAGGTTCAATATCATCCAAGCTGATAAAGAGAAAGTAACCGAGCAGCTGTTTACATAATTATCATACTCAACGTTTGTATTTAAATCCAAAGCAAGCAGTTTTCTTCATGACTTTAGCCAAAAATTGTAAAAATTAGTGAGAACAAACAATGAAAACAGACTTGGACTCATATCTCTTTGTTAAAGTATCGCCTGATTTTCCGAGAAAAGAGGAAGGAAACAGAAAGAAAATGACAACAAATGAGTGGGATGAGGAAAGAAAAGAAAGAAAAATGAAAATTAACACAAAGGGTAGACAAACAAAGACAAGGATCAGCACCAGAAGTGAGAAAATATAAGCACAGGAAGTGAGATCGGCCAAACACTGGAAACAAGAGTTGAAAGGACAAAGATGTGAGCATAGAAGCAGAGAAGGATGGGAAGGAGAATGCAACAACAAAGACAACCTGAGCAGAGAAGATGAAGGCAGAGACCCCAGAATTCTGTTTATTTAAACTACAAGCGCAAAGCGTGTGAAGGAAATAAATTTCTCTCCACTTTTATTATGTAGGTCCTCACTACCAATCAGACAAAACATGATGACTTGAGTGCCTCTGAGACAAAAAACAAAAGCACCGAGGACAGCGTCCTTAATGCGCTCCTCTACAACAATAACAAAACGATCAGCAGGTGAAGTGATGTATTGATTTCACAGTTTTAACCAGTTACAAAGAATTGAGCAGTCTGTTTTTAAATTTATTTTATTTTAATAGTAAAGGATAAATTATTCAATTTAGCATTTTAGTGTGGAACTTGATCCCTTTGGAACGTGCTTCATCACTTGCTACATTAGGAGTTACAAGCACGGTTTTTTGTTGTATTGCTGTGTGATATTGCAAATTTTGGTATTGATCCAATACCAAGTAGATGCAGGGACAGAGCTGCTGATACCTGAAATATACAGCTTATTTTTGGGGGAGCAGTCTTGAAATGATTTATGAGATGAATCATCATCAAATTGCACATTTTGTACACACTTCAATGATCTTTGTGGTAATTAATTCAACACAAGTGGGCAACATACTGAACCTAACGTTTAGATACAAAGTATTGATCTTACTGTGCTATGACTATTGATCCAATACCAGCATCGCTAACGATACAATCGATATTTGGATCAATCCGCCCACCTTTATTCAGATGTTTCTTGTTGTTGATGTGCACACAAGATTTGTGCACATCTCAGGGGGATTTTTGACCACTTCTCTTTGGAGTTCATCTCCAAGTCCTTAAGGTTTCTAGGTTGCTTGACCAAGACATCGGCTCTTTCTAGGTTTTCTGTTGGTGGTGTAGGGTTCACATTATTGTGCTGCTCCTTGTGCCTTGGCTGAGTGAAAGCAATTCTTATTCAAATTTTTGCCATCTTTTAGTCTTGCTGTTCTCTTGACTTCCACAGAAATGTTTGACATTAAGGATCGTGGTCTTGGGGTCGTAGTCAGCATTCTTTTCACTCAACACATCAAGCCATTTGTTTAATTCCAAAAAGCTCAGTTTTGCCCGTCAACACCGGAAGGATTCAGGTAGTTGAATGAGGCCAAACTTGACACGAGCCTGAAGATGGCCCTTCACGGGTAGGGGTACTTTACAGGCACAGCAGGAATTCAAACTGGAATAGCATAAAGTGTCACAAATGGTTTTCTGGTTGAAGCCCAGCTACCTTGAGATCATTAACAAGATCCTCCAGTTTACTTTTGGATTATTGTTTTATTGTTTTATTGAAAATTTATCTTTCACTATTTTCCCTATTAAAATAAATACTAATATTGTATATTTAGACTGCTCATTTCTTTATAAAAAACAACAGACAAATAAACTATGTATTCTACACGAGTTCAAATGTCTTCCTCCAAACAATAACAAATAATCACACTGAAACTATCAAAGGCATCAAAGGTCAAAACAACCTCAGCCTGTTTCAGTGGATCCTGAATATCTGTACAAATATTTTTCCAATAATGTAGGTTTTAAAAAAAGCTGAGATATGGAAAAACTGAATGTTAGATTTGTATTGTTGATTGTCATTTATGCTTAGAAATATGTACTCATATATGCTTAGAGTTGTATAATCAATGTCATGTTGGTAGAGGTTTGATCCTTAATAGTCTGCAAAGACTTTGTGTGCAGTCCAGAGTGTTCTGGCATTCACACCCACATCCTGGGAGCATGGGAGAGGTCGTACCTTCTCTTATTGTTTTGTGGTAGGATAAACGTGTCTATGTTTGTTTTAGTCTGAGTGCCTTTTGTTTAGATGAACGGCTGGACTTCCAGACCAGCAGGTTTAGGGAAGTCATTTATGGGGTCACACTCTGACACACACACACACACACACACACACACACACACACACACACACACACACAGGCAAGGTACTTTCTGTTTGTATGTATACGTCAAATGTTAATGAACTTATGCATATTCATGTGACCTCAATAAAAGAGCAGTGTTACGGGGGAGCGGACGAGAGCGACTGGGGTTCGAGCGGAAGGAACGGCGCTCGTCACAGTTCTCTCCCTCGTGCGCGAGAATCATAAAGAGCTCTGCTTGGTGTTCAATGCTTTCTGCTGTGTAGTTGAATTGTCTTGAACGTTCCAGCGAATAGGTTTAAGCTAGAAACCTATCACTGAAAAATAAAAAGAGTCCATGTGATGTCTCTCTGTGCTCAGATTAGTGTGTTGAGTCAGTGTAATCATGCATGTAGAGAGCACAGTGGACGTAAATAGTTTGAACGTACAGTTATCCTTCCTGAATGCTATTTAATGTATTTAATAAGACTTTTTTGTTTCCTTGTTTTGTTGTTTTCTTTGCTTTCAGACAGCAGCTCAGGTAGGGCACGCGCTGATGAAAAGAGCACACAAATTGCATTTCCAAAGCGGTTCAATCCAAAATATATTACATGATCAGAAATGTGATGAGCCGTGACATCTCAGGACAGCTGGAAAAGTCACAAGTAATTGGTACACAAGCCTTTTTGTCAACCATGATATTTCAAGAATTGAATTTGAATTGTTTGTTTTCATATCCTTTCACTGAAATGTTCCATTTCACTGGGATTACACGACACACGAATATAAAACATGAACAATCACAGCTGATAATGTTTTTCCCCTATTGACACGAGACTGTTCAAATACTTACAGCAGAAGTGTTTTCGTAATTTCCATGTTTCGTTTCCTTTCCTATTACTGAACCTCCTTTTGTTCTAATAACACAAAGAGCAAAGCAGAACAAAGTGCATTTCAATTCTGTTTTATTTAAACTGAATGTCAGATGAAAATGATCCTGTTCGTTAACATGAGCTGAAACATGACATTTGGTTGGCCACAAAGAGATCTTTTATGTACAGTGATGTTCTTCACAGGGGTCTGTGAAGTTCTGTGAAAACAAACAAACAAACAAACAAACAATAAAAAACTAAGTATAACTTTACTTTAAATCATTGAAATTAAGAAGGCAAGTAGCAGTAAGGTTTTAACACAATGCTACAATCTTTCTGGACGTGGTTGTTCCAGCAAATTTACTCCAAAGTCAAATGTAACAATCAGAGAAATTACAAAATAACAATAAAACAACCCCCCAAACCTTAAAGCTACATCTCAGAATCTAGAGGCCTCGATCAACATGTTAAATATTAAAGTTCATGACAGTCCAATGAGAAAAAGACTGAAGATGTAAGGCTTGTTTGGAAGTGTTATCAGGAGACAACCTTCTGCCGTGCTCTCATGTTCTTGAAAACGAAGACGACAGCACGGCTTCAAACAGTCTGAAACGCTGTGGCAGAACTTAAGACAGCGGTGCATAAACCAATGCTGATAAACCTCAATCATCTGGAACAACAATGTGAAGACATTAAGATTCCACCCAAACCAGCAGTAACTTAAATGACCAACTTACCCATCATTCTATATGCATATATGGAATCTGCCACCTTTCTGTGTCCACATGTGGACACTCAGAGACACCAAAAGTAGGACACAGCACAGAAAATGAAAATGAATATAATATCAATAAGACAAATACAACAACCTGTCAGAGCGGATTCCACAGTGGCTTACAGATGCACAGCAACCAGCGCCGTAGCTCAAAAGCACATAACGCACACTGCGTTAGGGCACCAAACGGCGGTAGGGCACCAAAAAAAATCAGGGTCGTAAAAAAAAAAAAAAAAGTAAACCATATTAATACTATAAATATCATATGCATTAATATGGTTAAACAATACAAAAAAGCAACATAAAACAATTTTCCCGAGAAAAGGGTGAATCTGCTTTGTGCCCTGTCTCCAGTCTCCTCCTGGTGCCCCCCCACTCCCAGTGGTCTGTTCTATAATGCCTCAATTCGGTATTGGTAAACACCTGTTTGAACATGGCCTCGAAATCGGGAGGCGGAGAAAAGAAAGAAGAAGAGGAAGCGTGATGAAACTCAGGCGCTTGCTTGCGGTAAGGCAATGTTTAAATAATAATAATAAAAAAGTTCATTATTGTAGCCCTTGCTTGCACGCTCATGTCCGTCAACTCTGTGATAGCTCCTGTTAGCAGTGTTCATACTGTGTTAACAAATGTTGCAAATGATTGATGTTGGGTAGTTTGTTTACGTTGTGGATATGAATATAGAATGGACTACTAAAAGCAACTCATCATGGTCACTCAATTGACGGTTTTCAGATAACGTTAGCAATCGTGAGACTAGCATTTCCCTCCTCAGGTTGCTAGCTGGCTAACGTCATGCATGCTACTGATTAACCTTAACTTTGGGATAGGTCAGTGATGCAGTCAAGTATTATTATCAGATTAGACAAGATTACTTTGTATGTTGCTGCATTTCAGGATATCTATAAAGACGCATATCTTATTTATGCGGCATAAATAAGATATAGGTTTCATATTACAGTGTAATATGAAACCTATATCTTCCAGTAATATAGATTTCCTACTTATGCATTTATATCAAATTATGTACAGCATGTTTATATTGCCATTTGCCATTATGAAAATCTATACATGTAAAATATAGTTAGTAATTTTTAAATGTACCAGTGACTTACTTAATTTATTAGTCTTATAATGCAATTTTTCGTAGGCCTACTGTAGATTCAAAATTGTATTTCTGTAAAATCCCTGAATATTTTCTCTTGTATGCAGGGTCAATGCTTAAATATGTTCAAGGAGGATCTCAAGGACAGGATGAACCATCCAGTAGTAGTGCCATCCCTGGACATCAACCACCAGCCATTGTAGACCCTGCAACAATCCCTAGCCAAGAAGAACAAGAACCATCAACCACCAGTTCAGGTACAGTTCCATACACAAGTACCACTGAGAGTCCTGTCACTGAGAGACTATCAGAAAGTGACACTGTGGAGACATGTGTGCCCCTTCAACCGATCCTGCTCTTTGGCCAGCTCACATTGTAGATGCTGATCGTGTTGAAATTGTGCGAGAGAGGTCCTTTAATGTCAGCTCTGATTTTAATTTTCCAAAGGGGCCTGATGGAAGAGCATTTCACACTAGCCTTAAGTTCAAAATTCTTCCCAATGGAGAAAAGGTTCACGGAGCTGGTTAGTGTACTCACCGCAGAACAATGCTGTGTTCTGCTTTGCATGTAAGCTTTTCAGTGTGAAGGATATAAAGCTGAGTACAGAGGGCTTCAGTGACTGGTCGAACATCAACATCCGTTTGAGGGGTCATGAGTGTAGCCAAGACCACATACAGTGCATGCTTAAGTGGAGAGAACTGGACACACGGCTAAAGAAAAGCATGGCAATAGATCAACAGGAGTTGACCTTACTAGAGGCAGAAAGGAAAAAGTGGCGAGAGATTCTCAAACGATTACTCTCAATAACTCTCTCACTGGCTTCCAGAAATTTGTCTTTAGGGGCTCTTCTGACCGTCTTTATGAGCGGACAATGGCAACTTCTTGAAGGAAGTAGAGCTTATGGCAACATATGACCTTGTAATGGCAAATCACTTGGCCAACATAAAAGATGAAGGTTCCCACACATTACCTCAGCCCTGAGACACAGAACGAACTAATTCAGATTATCTCTTCAGAAACATTCCGCGCCATTGTGAAGCAAATCCAGTTGGCAAAATACTTCTCCATCATTCTTGACTGTACTCCAGATGTGAGTCACACTGAACAAATGTCAGTCATAGTACGCATTGTTTGTTTCCAAGCACAACCAGATATTAAAGAATACTTTCTTGGCTATATAAATGTGGAGCAAACAACTGGCCTTAACCTGTCCAGTGTTGTCCTTGACAAGTTGAAGGAGCTTGGCATTCCATTTGAAAACTGTCGAGGACAGGCCTATGACAATGGGGCCAACATGAAGGGAAGAAGCAAGGTGTTCAGGCCAGACTGCTACAATTAAACCCGAGAGCATTGTTTGTGCCTTGTGGAGCTCACACGATGAATCTGGTCATAGCTGATGCTGCCAAGTCCTCTCCAGATGCAACTGGCTACTTTGGGTATTTGCAGAAGTTGTTCAATTTCTTTTCCAGTGCCACCCAGCGATGGGCCATTTTAACAAAACATGTGAAATTGACACTTAAATCTTGGAGTGACGTTAGATGGGAAAGCAGGCTTCAAAGTGTAACTGCTGTCCGAGTCAGACAAAGAAGTGAGGATGCTCTCCTGGAGGCCAGAGAAGCTGTAAGTGATGCAGTCGCAAAGGTGGAGGCTCAAGTGCTTGCTGAGGAAGTAGCCTCATTTCGATTTTTGATTTGCTCCATCGTGTGGTGTGAACTTCTTACAATCACAAACCAGGTGAACAAGTTACTACAGTCCAGCTCCATGCAGCTCGATGTTGCTGTCAGGCTCATTGACACTGCCAAAAGTAACCTCTCTAAATACAGACAGTCTGGGTTTGATGAGGCTGTGTCAGCTGCCAAAGAACTCTGTGAGGCCCTGAACATAGAACCACAGTTGAAGGAGAAAAGGCTCAGGAGCACAAAAGGCAGTTTGCATATGAAGCAATTGATGAGCCCTCCATGATGCCCTTAAAAAGCTTGAGGTCACATTTTCAATTGTGTTGTGGACTCTGCTTTAATGTCCCTACAGGAGAGGTTTGAGACCATGAATCAAGTGAAGGAGAAATATGGAGTGCTGCTTGATTTCAGCAAAGTGAATGGGATGTCAAGGAGGATTTAAAAAAAAAACTGCACTGAAGTACAGAAGACACTGACAGATAAGGGAGTAGCTGACATTGATGGACCTGAGATGATGCAGGAAATCATCAACCTTCCTCAGCTGCCACCACAGACGTCTGCTTTGGAAATGCTGTCATTTTACATGACAATCAGCTTCAAGAGGTATATCCCAATCTGTGGATTGCTCTGCGTATTGCACTGACCCTGCCTGTCACAGTTGCCTCTGCTGAGCGAAGCTTTTCAAAGCTCAAACTCATTAAAAAGCGTACCTCGCGTTCATCAATGGGGCAGGAACGTTTAAGTGGTCTGGCTGTTATCAGCATCAATGGTGACGTGGCTCAGAAGCTATCATATGATGACCTTATAGCTGATTTTGCAACCAGAAAATGCAGGCGTGTGCCTCTCTAGGGCATACTCTGACAACTAATTGTAAAAATGTTTAACATAGTTACTTAAGGAATGTGGCTTTTGTGTTCAAATTCTTATTTTCTTATTTAAGTTTCTTATTTAAATTCTATTGTGAAACTATTTGTAAATATATTAATAAAAATACTATTATATTATATATATTATTTTTTATAAAAAAATTACACATTATTGCCAGGCTCTTTGTTCTTGTTCCAATGTTCAATTTTGTTTCAGTATTTATTTGTAACAGTATTTTAACCTCCTTTAACCTTATTTATTTGTTTAACTGTCATGTTTGTTGTTATTTAATTAAACAAATTCCACTGAGAAATTCAAAAGTATTAATGTTTTGGTTTTTTTTTTTTTCAGTGGCGTATGGGGCACCATAAAGCATTTGTGCTTAGGGCACCCAAATGGCTAGCAACGGCCCTGACAGCAACTGTAGACAAACTAAAGTTGCTTAAATATCACTTCCTGTATGAGATTTGAAAATTGGATAAAGAAGAGTATCAGCTGACATTGGCTGATGCTAAAATAAATCTACTGGAGTGCAGCTGAGCGTGACTTGTTGTCTACCTGAACTATTTCTATGCTTGATTTTCACTAAGCATAGAAATTAAAAATCAAATGTATCATTAACTAACTCTGATTGATTTCATGTCTTCATATGTTGTTGGTTTATATGTCTGCTTCCTGAATACTACTTGTTTAATTAACATGAAAATTAGAATGAATGTTTTCTATTAAGGCAGAGGAGATTTTATCACAGAGCCCTCTGACAGTATATAAACTGACTCCTTCATATACATGAACTGAAGAAGTACTTGGTAGTTTTTCCTCCACAGTGGTATATGAAGGTTACATGAACAAACGCATTGAGACTGTTACCTGTCAGAGGGGAACACTTCCACACATAAATCAGATCTGTCTATAACAACACACTAAACCCTAAACCTGTCACACTTCACAATGTGCAAGATTCAAACTCTGTGAGATTCAAACAGAAGAAATAAGTGCTGCCTGCTCCCACCAAGTCCTGGGAAAAGCTCATCAATAGTGATATTTGTCTGCTGTGTCTGAGAAAAGGACCAAGACACAAGAGGTAGAAGCATCTGAGATACTGACATGAGAAGACTTTATTGGCTAAAAGGCAAAAAACTCATATCAAGAAACAGAAAGTGCGAGGCACAGGAAGCAGGAAGGCAACAGAGAAAAAAGGAGTGGAAGTGGATATCTTGACAGAAGACAAAGTGAAAGACATGACTGTGTTTACACACTGGGGACTGATTACGCAACAGAACACAGCTAGGAATAAAGGACAGGCAACAAAATAAATGTCAGGTACAAACAATGAGGACAGGACATACAATAATATGGAAAAACAGGAAGTCAAACTACCACGAGTCAACGAGCAAAACTAACCTTCAAAGTTAAAAGGAAACGAGCAAAAGACACGAAGACTGACACTGAAGATGACGGCAGAGACACGGGAGAAACACCGAGGACACAAGACACAAAAACAGGATGATGAGAAAATCAAAGCAGCGACTATTCTCAATAATCTCTAACAATGTCACCAGTATTAGAATTAATCAGTAGATTAACAAAGAAATTAAAACAGGAACTAAAACTTACTCACTTAAAGACAATACATGAAATATAAGTAACATAAAATACATGGTCAGATTTTTTTTTAGTTGGTTAAGTTTTGATATTCACCTATATAATTAGGGGAGCCTATCCTGTATGTAATTAATTTAAGTTTGAATCAAGTTTAAAAATAGCACCTGTCATTATATTTAACAACTGAAAGAAACATAACTTTAGCTCTGGTTAATGTGTCTAAATGAGTCTAACTGCAAACAAACTGTGTTTTAATGTGAAGGATTGTCACCAGGGATGAGAGCGAGTGAGGAACAAGAACAGGAGCATGGTTTTTCTTTGTTCTCTCTGTATTCATGATTTGGTCAACAGTATCAATTAATAATGTCAAGGCCAGGCTCTGCTGTAACCTGAGAGAGAATATTGAGAGGATGTGGTTGTAGCTCTGGTGCATGGTGGTGTTAGCTGACACAGAGCACATTGGAAAATGCAATTACCCACACCACTCACCAGATTTGGCTCCTGGCAACTTTGTCCACTTACCGAAGATGAAAATGAAGTTTACGATTCACCTTCCTGAAGCATCGGAGCACAGGTACAACGAGACGTTACAGGATTACTGAAAATAACATATGTGTGATGATATAATGGAGATAAGCCATACTGATTAATTCCAGAAACTTTCTGCAAAGAATTTGCATGAAAAATGTCTGGATATCTTGACCTGGTAAAAGCTTAAAGCAGTTGTGTCAAGCCAAAGGTTTAGCTATTGTTGTTCATTCTCCATAAATGATGCCTGTTAGTGTGCTGAGCACCTCAAGATGCAGTTGAGAGACACATCTTGTTCCCTGCTGGTAATGTGATGGCATGCATTCAGACTGGTGCTGTGATCAAAGGATGACTCAATTTTAGCAAGGCCGTCCTGGTAAGATTACATGAACCTTCATGCATGGCTGATATGTTCAGATGTGCAGTCATTTGAAGGTAGTACATTGTTCACATGCTTTTATATTTTCACTAGAGAATCCTGCCAGCATTTGGCATTGGCTCTGGCAGTAGAAAAAAAGGTGAAGCATATGGTACTGAACAGTTAAAACACTGTTTTTCTTTGTGGACAATTTGATTGCAAATGCAGACGCTATTGTTATTGTGACATAGGTGTCTTCACATAGTCACCACTGTGGTTACTGCGAGGTGTTGTTTGATCCAAAACAGACAGGTGTCTTTCAGAAAAGAGCAGAGTCTGAAGTCGAGATCCTTATGAAAGGCCCTTTGATGGATCTGGCTTCTGACAGCTTTGTGTCCTTAACTGTTCTCTAGTCGACTTTGACCTCTGACATAAAGTAACAGTTGAAAGAGTAGAGGGAGAAATAAGGACACGCCTGCAGGAGAAAAGACTCACGTGTTCAGCTCTGAATCTGAAACACTGTGTGTGTGAGTGAGTGAGTGAGTGAGTGAGTGAGTGAGTGTGTGTGTGCGTGTGTGCGCGCGCATCTAGCTGTGTGCAGTTTGTGTTTGTTGAGCTGAGTTAGTTCCTGGTTCCAATTGAATCTGAGTTTTTTGTATTTTGGGGATAGCTAAGCAATAAATCTGTTTTTGGACTCACCTCTGTGCTTTTGGCCTCCTGCGTTTGGGTCCTAACCCGCCTTCCCTCACACACTATGATAGTCACAGAAGCACGATGGCGGGCACATAGACGGATGGACTTGAGCATGCTCACTGCTGTCTGTGACCACGTTAAACCATGCACCTGTATGTGTGCATGAGGAGTTTCCAGTGTGTCCAACTGGTTCTGTTATGGTGTGGGGTCTGTGATCCAGCTTTTTGAGTTCTCCTTTTGGTTTCTGATGCTTTGCTCCTCTGTTTTGAGTTATTTTGTATTCATTACTTTATTAAGATATTTTAGGGTTCATTTTTACTCCTCTGTTTTAAATTCACGTTTTTACTGCTTGGCCTTGAGTTCTCCTTCTTTTATGCCTCTAAGTTTATTTGTATCTCTGGTTCATGTTTTCTTGTCTCTGTCTCATTCCTGTGTCTCCTGTGAGAGTCTGTCATGTCCTCTGCATATGTGTCACCAGTCGTGTTCGTGTTTGCTCTCGCTCCCTCTCTCGCCTCCTCCGTGTCTCTCCTCCCATGTTTCCATGTTTCCCTCTTTGTGTCTCCTCCCTTTGTCTCCCCAGCCCGTCTTCTTCGTGTGTGCGTTCCTTCTTCCCGGATCCCTTCCTTCCTCAAGCCGCATGTCATAATCTGCATCTGTTTCCTGTTTTATTTTGATAGTCTCTCTCTGTTTAGTTTTACTTCCTCTGCATTGTTATGTCTGTTCATCCCAGGTGTGTTCCCACGTGTTATCTGCTTCTCTTGTCCATGTTCCAGGGTTCCATGTCCAAGTTTTGTTTGTTTGTCCAGTTTCCAATGTTTAGTTAGTTAGTTAGTTCACCCAGTTTAGTTCTATTAGTTAAGCCTTAGTAACTGTTTTGCATCTTGCTTGTATTTTCGTTCAGTCTTTAATAAACTGCTCGTCTTTTGTTTAAGCCCACTCCCATTTTCAAGTGTCTGCATTTGGGACGTCAAACTCTTTCCTCACGATCTGCCATCATAGATCATGACAGGTTCAGTATGAACATTATTAAATAAAGGATGGGACTACAGGCACAGTAACACCTTTCATAGAAGTAATAACAACAGAAAATGTATCTTATACTGTAGCCACAATAATGCTGTATATTTTTTGTTACTTTGCATCAAAAGATGTATTATCTTCGATATCACATATCTCAGCATATCTAAACTTATCAACTGTGCACTGAGGGTGATGAATAAAAATGACTGGCAGAGCTGCAGGACCTTAAACAAGCATACAGAAATCCTCCTGAGTTTAGCATCAATCATGTACTATCCTCCAAAGTGAATTTACTGAAGGTTGATGCTCAGTAAATACACATTGGTATTGGCTCGTTTTTTGTTGATTTGGTTAATGATGTACTATTTTCACCCTCCAATATCCAGAATCATCTGTGATTGACTTTCAGCTATGACAGGCCCTCCTGTCCTCCAGGGGTAACACCTGCCTTTCCTCACTCTCTCGCTGCTCTCTCTGTCCCCAGTCTGTGTCATTGTGGGTGTGAATGACTGTTAACCTTCCACAGGGGGTTGTGGCATGGGCATATATATGCATGCATGCAATGGCCTCTGTCCTCCATCTGCAAGAAGTGCGGTCTTTAACCTGGGACCTGAGGACTACTGCTGCCTGACTGTTAACCTGCTCACTTTGCTCAGTCTTTTGCGTTGCATCACTTTGTTGGAGTCAAGTCTGTGTTGCACTTATTCACCGGCCCTCTCCTCAACTCAGAGGATACAAACCCGCCTGTTTACCTTCTTGCTCATTCTCACCTCACTTGCTGTCACCACTAATCCTGCGAATAGAAGCAGAGACAGTGAGAATTCTGTTAATCTCCTCATGAAGCGTCAAACCTGCAGCTTCTGGAAACGGACCTTGAGTTGCTGTGAGCCCAGATCAGAGACTGATAACATACCTGCTCTCAGTGCTTACAGTATACTTACCTGCTTGGTGTACTAGCTGCATGCTTACCTGTTAAGTGGACATGCTATTTGCCAATGTTCATTGCATATTCTCTAAAAAATGGCTGAAAAGTGACAAGTCTGATATTGGCAGGTTGGCAGGTCTCTGAAGTCTTTGTTTGTTTGTGCCGCTGGTTAACCAACAGTTAGTCAAGTTGTTACTTGTCAGTGCTTGTTAAAACAAACTAAGAACCAATTTTAGGCTGTTTTCTATGTGAAATAAAAACAAGAAACAAACAAAAACAAACAAAACATACAGCGTTATAGAAGGCTGCATTTAAAGCTCACAGATGGAGGCTGAGATTATTTTGGCTGTAATTTGTATTTCACCGACATGATAGCAAATACATATCATAGTAAACATATTATTGCAGATGAATTAATACTGAATTTGTGGATTATCTCATCAAAAGAATGTTTTTTAGTAGGTAGAGAATAAAACAGGACTAAGAGTTGATCCCTGGATCACACCACATGAGAGAAAGGTTGAGGATGAGGAGAATTCATTACTGCACAAAACGGTCTGTCTGATGAAGACACCACAGCAGTGGAGGCAGACCCTGGGCACAGCAGCAAGCATCCTTTGTCACTTTGATAAGGAAACAAATCAGTATATCAGGACAGAAAGTATGCAAAATACCTTTAGATTACAATTCGTATCATACCACTAAATGTTTCTTGAACAGAATTTATTAGCTGTTTTAATGCAGTTTTTTTTAAATAAAGAAAATGAATAGATATTCTTTTTTGTCTCTGAATAATTGATCTTTTTTCTTTTTTGGAGCAAATTACAAGATTTTCCATCACATCTAGTCTGCAGACTAATGGCACACAGTGCAGCAACAGCCACTCCAACTCTGTTCTTGTCTATAAAGGAGGCATTGTGTCACACTGACTGAGGGAGCCACAAGCAGAACACAAATTATTGATTACTCTGCTGAAATCTGGAATGGATCTCAGCCTGAGACTGAGCAGCAGGGGGACAGAAGAGTGGCTGCGCTGTGATCCTAAGACATGAAAGTCAGAGGCAAATTTAATCAAAAAAAGGGGGCGAGGGGGGTTGTTAATATTAAATTTGACCCAAGAACATTACAGAACATGGGTCTTTCCACTGAAACAATGAGGAAAGGGTAGGAAGCCAGGGTCTGTACTAGAGATGGCACGATACCACTTTTTTATGTCCGATACCGATATCATAAATTTGGATATCTGCCGATACCGATATGAATCTGATATAGTGTGTTTTTTAATCAATAAAACTGTTTTTTAAATATCTTGCTGCAGTTCATCCTCAAGTTTAAATAAACAACAACACTAAAGCTATTCTGTTATACCTGTATGTAAAAAATACACTGCGCCCAAAATATTTCATAGGTCAGCAATACTGATCAATCTAATAAACTTAAACCTGCTCCATCCTCCCTATTCTGGTATTTTAAAGAGTACTTAGCAGAAATATTAAGCAACCTAACTAATAGGGTTGCAACCCCCCAAAAAGGGAACCACCCCCACCCTCCACCTGATGATGCTTAATCGATGTAATCAACTTTAATTTGATACAGGGTGAAAAAAATGCACAGAAATAAATTATTTTTCAAGAATAATTAAATAGATTCAACATCTTTCTTCAACAGAATTGCAGACTGCACAGATGGTATCTTCCCAAAGGAAAAAGTAGTATAGCTTACTAGGGTATATTAGACTTAATAGTTACTATATACAGTAATGGACTTCTATACATTTTACATCAGATTAAAACTTTGGGTGTAAGATTCAGATAATTATTTATTAAAAGCTAGACATTTTAAATGAGAATAAGAAAGAAAAGTATGTCTCTGTGCCCCTTTTCCTGTTCATGCCCCATCGGCCCCCCTGGCTACACTTTGCTAGATCCGCCCTGCACAGTTACCAGGTCAGCTACGTGAAAAGGATCCTGGTGTAGAAAGTAATATTAAATACATTCTAACAACAGCTTATCAACCTTAAACGTGCTGCTGTTGTTCAGCCGCTGGTTTCCTCTTTCTGGTGCAAAGTGGGCCAAAAACAAAGAAGAGAGACTCGTGAGAGAAAAGCCGATCAGCTGATCATTGATCAGTTTCACGATTGAAGTAGCGGCAAGAAGAGGCAGTCGCTCCATATATCGGTTGTTAAGCTTAACGTGGGAACGCTTTACAAACATTCAGAGATGAACTTACACACTTGCTTTACTTCTCTCTGGGATAACTTCCTCGGAGATTAAATGCCGGTTTGGTAGCGAGGCTACAAATACACACAGCCGCTCTATCACGTGAGGCACACTGCTCCGACGTGCTACGGTTATGAGCCGAGTTACGCCGTGTCGCAAGTTTTGTGAGGTGCTTTTTTGATATTTAATGGATCGGATTACATTTTTTAATTTCTCGCCGATATCTGATCCAGTAATTTACGTCAGTATCAGACCGATACCGATACGTAATATCGGATCGGTCCATCTCTAGTCTGTACAGGAAGGTTTACGTCTCGGGGTTCATCTCTGTAGTGCAAGTGTTCATAACAGGACAAACAGGGAGAGCTCAAACAATGAGCATCATGCTGAAGGCCAAGAAGACTGCTTGGAACAGGCAATGGACTAAATTATTATTATTTCTTTTTTTTGTAGAACTTTTTGATACTAGAGAGGCAAACACTGACGCTGTTTGGCACCAGGAGTGAGAAACAATCCTCGACATGTTGATGGAGGGTTTTTTGTTTTTACTAGAAATGAAAAGAAAAACCTAGAAAAGAGAACAAGAAGAGTAGAATGATTACTGAAGCTTCACATTTCTAAGATTTAAATTTATGGTTTGTGATATTGAACACAAATAAAAAGAGAGATTTGTCTTGTGAGTGTGAGAAGCTTGTATGATGTCTGTGTAGACAGCTGGACTCATTTAAACAAAAGGAAAGTGCTTTTGAGACACACTGGACCTTCTTGTTCAGGATCTGCATTCTGCTTTTTCACTCACCTCCTTTGTACTGACACTGACCCGGGTTTTGCCCAGTTCGTGCTACTACAGTAAATGTCTGCAGCACTGTAACTGCAGCACGCCTCTCTGTTGAGACGGCTGTCCGAGGGCAAAATCAATGAAACTTTCAAAAAGAAGTTAGAGACTCTCACATTCTTTATTGAAGATAGAAAGTAAATAACACAAAGTGACAGTGTTCTGGGAACCAGTTCAAGGATAAATATATTTTGTTGCCGATGACATGAGCTGCTCTTACTCATCACTGTGATTTTTCTGTTGTCAACAGGAAATCGTGGACGAGGCGGGTCATGATTAATAGAAATAAGCCTTCAGGGAGGCCCCTCGGCAAACACTTGTCTATTCTGGGTGTAATTTGAATGGCAGCTCGGCCTGCTGCGCCTCCTACATGAGGGTGACTGCGTGCATCGTGCATCAATACTGGATACCCCCAAAGAAAAGAGAGAGAAAGGAAGCGGTGAACGCCTCCACCTGCTCAATCATGCTGTCTCACATATGAGCACAAACACCCCTCTCTGACTTTACATCAGATGCTCGGCCACCCTTAAAGGAGACACATGCTGAGTTTTGTCATCAATAAATTATCATAAGCAGAGTTTGAAGTTTTATACACTTATGTTTTATAGAACACTGGAAAGCAACTTCCTTACATTACTTTACTGCTCGTACTCATGAACCATATGCTGCTCGTCTTTCACTGCTGTTATTGCTTTGGTGGTATTGTAGGTACTTAAAAGAAGTGGAAACCAAAGTCAAAGATGGCACTTGATGCATGGAAAGAAAAAGAAAAAAAAACACTGACTAGCAGCAAGTCTGAGTGGCTCTGCTTCATCCAGCCCAGTTAATACATCCATCCCTCTTAATGTTGTATTAATAGAGGTCTTAAATTGTCTTTGTAACTCTTACAAAGTTAAAAAGACAAATATTACAGTTTGTGCTCATAATTTGAATCCTATGTGTTTACATATGTGAGGCATAGGTGGATGAGAGGGTGCAGCAGTGTGTTATGAGTTAACATTACCTAATATTAACACTTTTTACTAAAATGTATCCATATATCAGTTTAATATACTCACAATCATATTAGCTAATAAGTGCTAAATAACAGAGTCAGTGTGTTTTAATTCCATCAAAATGCTCCAAAAGGCACAAACAGCTCATAAATATTGATCAGGACTAATATTGGCTCGGACACCCCTTGGTTTCCCTTTGGTCACTGCACAGATGTAAGTAATCTCCGCAATCCCCAAGCCTGCCTTCTTCCTACTGTGCATCCTGGTGCAAGGTCTTCTCCAAGTAAGCGATGTGCATGCACCCAGCCGTCCACGTGATGTAAAAGAAAGTGATTCATCAGACCAGGCTACCTTCTTCATTTGCTCCATGCTCCAGTTTTGACGCTCACGTTTCCACTGTTGGTGCTTTTGGTGGTGGACAAGGGTCAGCATGGGCGCACGATCTGATATCGTCGTGTTGGTGTTGTTCCCAGATCAACATTGGAAGTGACCAATCAGAATGTTGTGACGTCATACGTTTGCGACTTCGGGAAAAACTGCTGTAGAACAAAAAACTGTACTTAAGCTGCAAGAAACCGCCTCTGTCCGCCGATCAATGGACCCCGACCCTAACCCCAACCCTTTAATAAACGCTAAGCAGAATTGATATTGTCCTTGCAACATTGGAATTTCATAAATGCACGAATGGCTTGGCGCGCCAAAGAATAACGTTACAACATTCTGATTGGTCACTTCCAATGTTGATCCTGGAACAACATTTACTATGTTGATCTGGGAACAACACCAACACGACAATATCAGATCATCCCAGCATGGGCACCCTGACTGGTCTGTGGCTATTTAGCTCCATATGCAACAAAAAAGTGATGCACTGTGGCTGACGCTTCATCTATCAGAACCAGCATTAACCTGCTTGGTAATCTGAGCTATAGCAGCTTGCCTGTTGGATCAGAATACCCGGCCTAGCCTTTGCTCTTCACGTGCATCAGTGAGTCTTGGCTGCCCAAACCCTGTTGCTGGTTACTGCTGACCACTTTTGATAGATTCTGACCACTGCAGACCAAAAACACCCCACAAGAGCTACAGTTTTGAAGATGCTCTGACACAGTGCTCCGGCCCACACACTTGTCCTGCTTCTAACACAGGGGTGGGGGAACTCCAGGCCTCGAGGGCTGGGATCCTGCAGGTTTTAGATGTGTCTTAATCCAACACAGCTGATTTAAATGGCTAAATGACCTTCTCAACATGTCTTGACAATCTCCAGAGGCCTGGTAATGAACTAATCATTTGATTCAGGTGTGTTGACCCAGGATGAGATCTAAAACATGCAGGACACCGGCCCTCGAGGCCTGGAGTTCCCCCACCCATGTTGTAACACATCAAATTTGTTCACTTGTTCCTTAATCCATCCCACCCACTAACAGGTGCCATGATGAAGACTTAATTAGTGCCATGAACTCCACCTGTCAGTCATCATCAGCCTGATTGGTGTATATATATATATTCAACACACATAGGAACATGGACACGTCAGTGGACGTAGAGAATTGTTATTGTTCTTTTGCACCAGTGTTAGCTCAGCATTAGCTAGTTTGTCATGAAGCTAACTTAAAAAGATTTATAGTTGTGCTCCTCATTTCTGTCCAGAAGGAGGATACTGCTGTGTATGTTTTAGGGTGGACAGACTACTGTCCCTAAATGCTGCTCGTAGGAGACTGTAGGCTCTTTATAGTTTAATAACACAGAGATGACTACTGCATTGAACCGGTGCTATTAATGAAACCCATGACCGTAAATGACAAGGAGTTTATATTTGGCCACAGTAACACAAAAGAGTAATGTGAAAATGGAACAGTTAGATGGCCATAAATTAGCAAATTAATATTTTAAAAACTGCTTATTAAACAAACAAGCGTGTGTGTGTGTGTGTGTGTGTGTGTGTGTGTGTGTGTGTGTGTGTGTGTGTGTGTGTGTGTCACAATCCTCACATCCTCACCAAACCCACTAAGACTGTACTCCTGAAATCTCATTAGGTGGTTGTCCACCTGCAGCGATTGTCCAGCTCGTGCAGTCACGATCAGTGAGCGTAATCTAATCTTGTTTTCTCTTCAGGTGAATCTGAGCTGTTTTCTCTCTGATTCACATCTTTGAGAACATTTTATTTGGGGGATTAATTTCGCTTGATAACAAAAACCTGTTAGTGTTGATTTTTTTCCCCTCTGTTGGCTATGTAAACACAGCCGTATCCTTGAGATTTCATAAATCAATTTCCATTTTAAAATACTTGCTTTCATTGTTTATTTTACTGTTTACTTTATAGATCATCCAATTGGCTGCTGTTGTTTATTAATGCGAATTAATGCAACTGTGAAGTTGTGACTAACAGGTACATCTGAAGCAACAGCAGAGACAGTGGGCATTAAACAGCAGACTTTATGGAAATGCTTCTGACAGGAAAACTGTCCAAACAATTTGAACTGACTGCACAACTGTGCGTTTGCAATTGAAAACATTTAATGTCTGACTTATGGTAATTTGTCCCAAGGCATGGATTCTAAAAATGGATTTAGTCTCGGCTGTGCCTCTGTAGCTATTTACTTTGAAGATATATATATGAAGGAAACTCATACGAGCTGAGGCGGTGTCCGCTCTAATGATTAAGGAGGATTTGAGTATGTGTTGTGGTGATGAAGAACATCTCTTTCAGCGCTGCAGTTAATCCTGGAATGTGTTAAAAGGAAATATTATATACATACGCATTTATCAATGTACGTGAGCACCGGAACTTTGGTGGTCGCAGACAGTCTGTCGTGTAGATTTGTGAATTAGTATGTCCAATAAACTTTATTGCTAAGCTGCAAGTTACATATGAAGTTATTTTACAGTAATGGAGTTATATAATAAAGTTCTAGCATTCTGAAGATGTGTTATGTTATTAAGTATACTGCTTAGATGGATAAGAATTATCACCTTTTGATTCCTAATCGATTCTCGTTGGGTTTTCATCGACTCCACTTTGAGAGTCGCCACCATCACTAAGCAGCATATCAAAGACATTACAATCATACAAATTAATTGCATGCTGTGTGGTCAAACATATTTGTGCATGTTGGAAGTATTCCCCCTTCAGAGGAGGTCAGCTGTAAGAGTCATTTACATAATGGGTGCATTTGGTGCTATCCTTAATTTATTTCAACTCCAGAGCGCTCGCTACTTGGTTTTGCTTTGTGTCGCTACGTCTTTAAAACACACATTAATGATAAGATACATGTTAAAGGTGTAATCCTTTTAACTGTGTGCAGCTATTTTTGTTATGATGTGTCACGGTGCACGTGAGTGGAATAATGATAAACGTGTGTTTTTACAAAGAAAAAGTGAACATTTCCCTTAAACTCGCTCCTATGAAGGCTGTTAATAGTCTTTAGGGCAGACTGCGAGTCCAGAAGCAGCATGCATGTTAGAATGAAGCATTCCAGCTTCACTGAACAGTTTTCTGCTCAATGTTCCCATCTTAGCTGCTGGAAGCTCGTTTGAGTGCCGACAAAGGTGAAGAAGAACTTCTGTCAGAGAGTGGCACTCTGATGTTTCCACAGTATTCTTTTCCTGCTTCCTGCTCTTACTCTGCTTGACTATGGCCCACTGTAACACATGCTGTAATAAGGTATTCCACTATATTCAGTTAAAAACTGAATCATTAAAGAAGCGTAAGGTGAAATCAGTGCATTACATTAGTTGTCTTTACTACGTGAATTTTTGGTTCAGAGTAAACTCACCACAGTAAGACTGATTTCCTCTAAAGTTTGTGGTATTCTCTCACAGAGAACCAAACTGGACTTCCTCGAGGCCTGGAGTTCGCCAGAGGTGCGGTGTCCTGCAGGTTTTAGATCTCATCCTGGGTCAACACACCTGAATCAAATGATTAGTTCATTACCAGGCCTCTGGAGATTGTCAAGACATGTTGAGGAGGTCATTTAGCCATTTAACTCAGCTGTGTTGGATCAAGGACACATCTGAAACCTGCAGGATCCCGGCCCTCGAGGCCTGGAGTTCCCCACCCTGCTCTACACACGGTGATCCCTGTCTCATTCTCTAATGTCAGGATACTTTTGCCTACAGATGGATCCCAGCGGTGAGGTGCAGTTTTCTACAATATCAGGGGAGGAACCAGATTATTATCAGCAGATTTCTCTGTTTTCTACTTCATGACCACCATCATTCTGGACTCCGTTGATCACTATCAGGAGCATCAACCTCAGGGGTCTAGAACTCCAGTCCTCAAGGACCGGTGTCCTGAAACCTTTCCATGTGTCCCTGCTGCAACACACCTGAATTAAATTCGTAGGTCATTAGCAAGAGTATAGAACTTGACTGCATGCTAAAGTGTCAACCCCTAACATTACTCAAGTACATTTAAGTACTTGAGTACTTAAGTGTTAACATGAGTAATGAGCTGCTGTAACATGAATCAAATGGCTGAACTGCCACCTCAGCATGCAGTCAAGTTCCATAGTTTGAGATCCCTGATCTACCTGAAGAACATAGGATGCTGTACTGGTGGATGACGTGTATAAAAGTGTTTAAGGTCTCACCCATGTGTGTAAAATAACCTTTTTGGTCAGTCATTTTTTTAAAGCTTCCCACGTTTCTGTTGTTGAATCAACACCACTGAATTATGCTAATTATCATGTACAAAGGGTTAATTAACTACATCTGCACGTGAAAAGTGTTTATTTTAACCAATCATTCAGACACTTTATCAAAAAGCAAACCTTTTATGAATTATGAAACATGTGCAAAGGAAGGAGGAAAGCCACAAAGCCAGAGATCGAAACAGGCATGAAAAACAAGTGGAGCACAAACTGAAAGAGAGGAGGTATCCAAAGGTGAGACGGCACACCTGTGCTCGAGCTTTGGTGAGTATTCTAGTATTTTACTTGGATACAGCTTGATAGTGGGAGAGTCTCATAAACATGAAAGAGTTAAGTAAAGAAAGCAATTATGTGTTGCTTCCTATTTAAAGTATTTAACATTTAGGCTATTTCTGTGCTCGTAATAAGCGATAGTTTTATACGACTGCAGCAGAGGATGTGAAGAAGAGAAGGACATCAGCCTAAGAGACTACAAAAGCACAGACAAGAGCAGATATAACAGTGGGACATCTACATGATGCTCACTGCTTTCCCTGCATTACACGGTGAGATGCAGCGATATAGAAAAGTTGAGCTGGCCCTGTGGGTCGTACTATGGTATGCTGTAACACGATTACCAAGTGTTTCTAACACTATTGTTTTTTCTCTCTTTTTGACTCCTTGTGCATGAGGATACTGTGTCTTTACAGAGGAACATGACAGTTTTTCCTGTGTGGGTGGCATGCACCTCCATTTTATCCACACCTTAACCTCCGTAGGTGGGCCTGAAATGGGAACAGCTTCACTGACACTGTGACTAGTGTTGGAGACATTTTCCTGACAGCGTGTCAGCTGTTTGAGCTATCGCTTTCAGAGATGACGTGATGGGCAGTGAGGAGAGTGATTGGTGCACAGGTAGAACTGTGTGTGTGTGTGTGTGTGTGTGTAAGTGCATTTGTGTAGGCTGTAAGAAAGAGAAAGTGTTTGGCTGTTAAGGACTTTGTGTTTACATGGTTACAGTGTGTACTTGTGTGCATAAAGGTGTGCGTCTGTGCATTTGCTATTATGTGTATTATTTCCTGGCTGGGGAGAATCTGTTTTGCAGCTCAGTCCAGTTTTGAAGGATTTAGATGCCCCCCTATGGCATCCTGTTGTGTGTGTGTGTGTGTGTGTGTGTGTGTGTGTGTGTGTGTGTGTAATTGGATTATTTGGTTGGATAGGACGGCGTCTGTCATCTGGGAGGATCCTAACCGAGGCTGTGGCTGAAATTCATAAATTGTAAAGAGGGTGAATCACCTGGGATTGTACAATCATATTTCACAGACAAGCATGCACACACACACGTGTGCGCACACACACACACACACACACACAGATACAAGCACATATTAATTCACACTATCTTTTAGGTGCTTCAAGCACAGAATGGCTGTCTGGATTTTCTCTTGCACCTATCACCACACGACCCCCCTTCTCTCTCTCACCTTCACATACATAACCACAAGACTCAGTATTGTTTTTGTAATGGTTTTGGTAATTGTCTTGCTCATGTCACTGGGATCTTGCTGGAGCGCAGTGACCACTGCTGAAGCATCAATAGATGAAAAAGGAGGCAAAGCAAGTCTTTACTGACCACTTGAGGCCGGTTCCTTAAATGAGTCACACCCCTTAAAGCCCCTGAACATTAACAAGAAATATTTACAGCTTGGCAAGAAAAATGTCTTTCTGTTTTTTATGACACTATTAAGGCGTAACGTTAGGGCCACGTCTGCTTTAATTGACAGGAGTGTCGACACAGGCAGCTGTAGCTGCTAGCTGTCTGCTAGCTTCACCTCCACTAATTGGAGTCCAGCATCTTGACCTCTTGACCACATTTGTTCTGTTGTTGTTTGGAGCATTTTAATGAAAATGGCTTAGTATGAGGAGAAGCCTCCAAGAAAACTGTGCTCCAGTTCTGACGAGTGGAATTCCAGTGTTTTATTAGTCTGTTAAACAGACTGTTCCTTATGTAACCCACTCCTGGGTAAGTACACCTCACTCTAGGTTCGGGGAGGAGCTGGACATGAGTGCGAATAATCATAGCACACAGAAATTTCAGTTAACTGTGACTTTAGTTTCAACAATTCAATTTCAACAGTTTCACAGCAAAACAACAACTAGGGCCCTTGAAATAAAAATAGAAATAAAATGCATTGTCCTTAATCATTGAAATTGTCCCTTTGAAAGTATTTTTTAGGTTGCAACCTTTTAGTTCAGTTTGTTCCTCAGAGTTTATAGAGTAGAGGGTCAGTCAACTCAAAACACAGATTGAATGAGGGAATGATCTGTAATGATCTGTCAGTCAGCAAAAAGGGGTCCAGTGAAGTTTCACACTTAGTGTTTTTATAGTCTAGAGTGCACTCTTTTTATCTGTTCACCGTTTCCAGTCGGGGTGACTGGTGGAATCCTACCAGAAACCAGATAACCATTGGCCGTCTGACTGGTTGTGCAGATCTGGATCCTGGAAATCACACTGGGAGGCTCGCCATCAATTGGAATCACTGGTCTTTTCTCGTGGAGCTCAAAGCTCACTAAAAGACCTGACCTGTATTTAAAAACAGGTTTATAGTCTCTCATCTATCACTTCTTCCAGCATTCAAATTAATCATAAATTCAACAACAATAACTGCAATTTGCAATTACTTACATCCTGAAAAATAACAGATTAAATTGTAACTCGTGTTAGAACTTCTGTCTAAACAACATAGTTGCAATAGACACACACGCAACACAATTTTTAGACAAATAAAATACAAATGTTAAAGCTTAAATTTCTTCCGAACATACATTACACTAAATTCGGCACAAAAGCTATCAGATTGCATTTGTTCCCTCATAACACAAACGCTCATCATTGACATGACACATACAGTAGAAAAATATGCATTAACTACTATGATTAGCATCATCGTTACGATCATTGAACATAGATGGTAAATCAGTTAGCTTACCGAGACACGTGGAACACTATTAACTTAGCCACCACCTCTGCTGATTTCGGCAGCTCTGAAATGTTAGCCGATAACATCTGAACACTTTTTGACAACTTTTATGAAGACTTGCTTCCGTAACCGCGGCAGTTTCTGCTGCTAATCAAGATAGCTTCGGATTTTTCTTTTCCTCGAATGGCTGGTATCAATACGCCATGTAAAAACACACAACTTCCTGTTAACCTTCAAAATAAAAGCTCCTGCTAGGCACAGCAGGAAGTGTGGAAATAAACACATTTTTCCACTTCTTGAGACAATAAAATAAAACAAATAAAAGAATGATTCTGAAACTAAACAAATACCTTATAAAGATAATCTTATTTTTACCCGTTTCTCCAGCTGGGTTACACTTATAAGGGTTTTGTACTACACTCGAGCACATACAACATACAACATGTCTCATTCACAAAATGCTTTACATCTAACATTCACACTCCAGTGAATGCAGCGGGTTGAGTTTCTTGCCCAAGGATACTTTGACATGCATTCTGCAGTCTAGAGCAGCAGGGACTAAACCACCAACCTTGCAGTTAGCAGATGATTTGTATTTTGCACAACTCTGTTGCTTGCCACAAGCCACTCACATGTACTGTACCAGGTATTGCATGTGTCATTGCACATTTGATTTGATTTGATGGATGATCTGCTTAAGCTTCCGCAACTAATTGCTTATGCATAATGTTACGGATGGATGCAGTGATTTAATGTTAGCTGGTGATTTAGTGCTCTGTCTTCTGAATATGGTTTCTAAGATCAGCATGCCAGTTTTATAAAGTTATAAAGCAAAGTGCACAAAGCAATGAGTTCAGATTTTCTGTGCAGTCAAGGGTCAGGATATAATAAGAATTTGTATGTTTACAAACCTTAAATTATGCTTGTAAGTAGAACTAGTCCTCAAACTAATTCTCCATGAAACATAGCCACACAGTGGATGACTTATAAGGCTTCCAGATTTGGACTTAGCAGACCTGCCCAAAGACCGGTAGCTCTTATTCAGCAGCTACACAGAGTATCCAATGTGCTGAAGATGCTAAACCAAGAAGTGATGCGATGAAGGATGCTGTTTTGTTTGTAAAAAGAAAAAGATTCCAATTCATAAGAATTATCTTTGTTTACATTTACTATTCATCAGGCTGTAACTAGTACAACTTCTGAAAAGAGAAGGAGAGAATAACCCGGATCAGGAAGAAGGAACAACCTAAGAGTCCATCAAAGGAGAGGAGAGGGAGACATAATTTGTGATGTAGCACAGAAACATAGCCAGGTGTTGCTGCTTCTTCGCTCTGTAGAACTAGACCCTCCAGCACCTCCCTGCTATGTACGTGTGTGTGTGTGTGTGTGTGTGTGTGTGTGTGTTCATTCAGGCTTCTTCTAGCTCTGCTCATTACACTCTTAATGGAACAGAGACATCTGCTACATCTCTATTTCCCTCGTTTTCTCTGCATCGCTCTCTCTGTTTCCTTCTAAGCCATTTCTCGCTACCTTTCCACCCCTCCCTAGAAACTGAAGAGGGAATAGTGTAAACATAGAGGGTGAGTGGGAGTACAAGGGAAGAAGAAGAAGGATGAGGGTGCCAAGTGTCCAAGAGGGACACTGGTGAGAGGTGGAGAGAAAGGCAGGATACAGGAGGGAAGGATGGAGGGTGAGTAGAGGTGGAGACGAGCACAGGAGAAGTGCCAGCTCTCTGCCCCAGGCTGGGTAATAATGATGCTAATGAGTTAGATCAACACAAGGTTTGAGTGCCACAGATTAGGAGATTTTCTGGCCCGTGCTGCTACACTGTAAAAAATTACACAATCATGTGGTGAGAATTTCCCCAGCCTCTGAAATACTTCAGCTTATGTTTTTTTCCCTTTTTTTTCTTCTTTCCAAGTTAAAAAAGAAAAAGAAATATTAATCTAGATAAACAAATTCAATCTTATTTCAAGGCACGATATACTGATGCATAATGTAGCATATATCTTTGTTGAATCTTGAATAAAATAATATTAGCACTGAGTAATTCCTGTGTACTAATGCAGAACAAAAGAATGAAAACCTTCACTCTTGTGTAAAAACCCCCATCCCCAAATTTAGTTGGTAGTAGTTACAAAAGGCCAACATCAATAAGCTCGGGCCCTACAGCTATGAGACACTCAGTTTTTAAATACAATACGTGTCCTTACTCAGATCTGCAGGCCAGAATAAAACTGCAGCTAGAATTCACTTTTTTATATCCACCCAATCAAACGTGTAGGACTTAAATGGCCTTTAACAATGAGTGGGTGACAATGTTGTTATTGAACATGTTGTAAAAAATTATGAAGTGTAGTTTCTAGAAACACAACAATGCATCCAGTTTAGTCATAGTATTACTCGGTGGCCTTGTCAATGACTGTGCCAGCCAGGCTTGACAAACTTTGACAAATTGCAGCCTGGCCCCAGTGCAGCAACTTTTAAGGGAAACTGTTTTAACTGTTTCTGCTTTCTGTGACAACTCTTTTCTTTAAAGGTGACTTTTTCACCTCCCCCCCTATTGTAATAAAATGAGACATGTCTATAAAGAAAGGCATGTTTGCATTTCTGTGTGTTGCCTGTTGTACACAGATCTCACTGTTCATCTACTAACTTTACTTATATATACTTATATATACCAGCTGAGCTGGTATTTCCCAACACTGCACATCTTCAAACAAAAACTGATTTAACCTAAATGAAGGGAAGAGTAACACATATAGAACAATACATCAGTGTATCCATCACCAATGCTTATCACTCACAGCAAGATGTAGAAGGAAAAAAACCCTAAACTTAAGAAACATTTATAAAACCATTCAGCGATCAGATTTATCCAGAACAGCAGATTTGCTTGAGTCGTGGTCACGGTACTTCAGCATGTAGCTAAGGAAGCACAGTTGCAGGTAATTTCAAATGAAACGTTTCTAACAGCTCAACAAATATCAGCAAACACACAAAGTTATTGTGCAGTGTGTTGCACAATCTGCCAGCTAAAGGAGCAGCTGCTGTATCTGGAGGGAGAAGAATGTGAAATAATTTCACTCAGACATGGAGAAAAATGTAAGAAAAACAGAAAACAACCAAAGGACCAGTCATTTAATGAACGATACATTTAAATGTTTCCATGAAATGTCCTGATTCTTTTTAGAGTTCTTTGATTTGAACCTGATGTGCTGCTCAAGTTACTATTTTTTTATGGTGAAATATGTTGCAAAATAAATTTAAACATACTAACTTCCTGTTATTCAAAGGTTGCATGACAATACAGCTTCAAGCAGTTTAGTGCAGGCTAGGCTAGTTAGTTTTGTTATGGAAGTTTCCATTTAATAAGTCTGCAGACAAGCGGTGAGCGGTAGCTAACATCCTTTAATAAAAAAACAAAAACAAAACCAAGCTTGGTGAGAGCAGCCATCGTGGGGCAAACGACCAGCAGAGTCTCTCCTGAACCCAGTATACCCATGGGTTTAAATACCGTATTTTCCGCTCTATAAGGCGCACTTAAAATCCTTTAATTTTCACAAAAATCGACAAGGCGCCTTATAATCCGATGCATCTTATGTATGAATTCTAGTTGTGCTTACTGACCGCGACCCGATTTTATGTGGTACACGGCTCTCAAAAATCTGTCAAAAAATGTTTTAGTACGACTTTGGAAAGCTACAAAGCCGCACCGCTTGATGGATTGTTGGAGTATTACGGCTGCCGTAGTCAGGAGCCTCACGGAGTAATCAGGGTCCTAAACTCCGCCGTCCTCAGGTCACAAAGTCAAATGAACACTGCGGCATCACTGAGAGTTAAAAACCTGTCTAAATTCTTTCATCTTTAATAAAATGATCAGCGTTGCTGCTTTACCAGGTGTAACAATTAAGTTAAACATCCAGGCATCCATCTGAGGCCATAGTCCTCAGCCGGAAAAGGATGGAGTGCCCACTCGGGGTCTTGTTCACGAGTGGTGGGAGAAGGGAGCGGGAGATCGACAGACGGACTGGTGCGGTGGCCGCAGTGATGCAGACGCTGTACCGGTCTGTTGTGGTGAAGAGAGAGTTGAGCGTAAAAGCAAAGCTCTCTATTTACCGGCCGATCTACATCCCTACCCTCAGCTATGGTCACGAGCTATCGGTAGTGACTGAAAGAACGAGATCGCGGATACAAGCGGCGAAAATGGGCTTCCTCCAAAGCGTGGCTGGCCTCTCCCTTAGAGATAGGGTGAGAAGTATGGCCATTCGGGAGGGGCTCAGAGTAGAACCGCTGCTCCTCCACATCGAAAGGAGCCAGTTGAGGTGGTTCGGGCATCTGACAACGATGCCTTGCCCCGAACACATCGTTGTTCGGGGCATGTCCCACCGGAAGGAGGCCCCGGGGCAGACCCAGGACACGCTGGAGAGATTATATCTCTCGGCTGGCCTGGGAACGCCTTGGTGTTCACCCGGACAAGCTGGAGGAGGTGGCTGGGGAGAGGGAGGTCTGGGCTTCTCTGCTTGGGCTGCTGCCCCTGCGACCCGGCCCCAGATAAGCAGAAGAAAATGGATGGATGGATCCAGGCTTCCATGAAAACAGAATTTATTAAGTTTAACGGAGTTAGAAGTTAGCAGAAGTTAGCTCGCTAGTTTCCACCTAAACATGATAAACATGTTCTGACTGAGGGGTTACTGAAACATTCAAACGTACAGCTCTGCTATCACTTCCAACATAAATGAAGACAGGAAACTAAACAGCAGTGACGTTTGTAGGGTTACTGAAGTTGGGCTAGCTGGTATATAATGATGTGCTATGTAATTGTTAGCGACACAGCTATGTTAGCATAACATAAACACAGTGAAGCTGGAGGATGAACGCTAACTTTTTTCCACTCGATAAAAGTTAACGTGAGGGTTCCCGATGGTTAGGGACAAATGCAATCGCATGGCAGGATGCTGTAAACGGACCAAACTTCAGTCAGGAGAACAACTGAGATTGACCACGAATATAAACCACTGCTGCAAGCTTCACCACAATACTCCAAACTGTATAGCTTTTAAGAGCTGTTTGTTACTTTTATACTTTGTGTACATTTTAGAGCCTGTGCTTTTACTAGATTTCAGTGGTCTGTGGATGAAGGTTTTACAAGGTTTACAGCTGACTGACAGCAGTTTCGCGATGAGGTGATGCCCGTTCCCTTGTGTGTGTATATATATATATATATATATATATATATATATATATATATATATATATATATATATGTACACATATATACATACACATCCATTTTTTAGTTATGTGAATGTATCAGCCAAATACTTATATGATGGCATAGTGCTGAGAAATAACTTTTACTGGGTCTGTCATCACCTTTGGCAGGTTCCCAGAGTAGCTCCAAAAAGCAGTCTCTGTCTGTGGCTCGGTGCTGATGTTTCTTCCACTTGAGTGGATATTTCCCCGTTTATGCACACTGTGTGAATTGCGTTTCCACCTGGTTGGCACTGGCTGAAATCTGATTGTCCTCCAGGTTTTTCCTGACATATTTAATCGTATTTTCATCTCTGTGGACATTGTGAGCTCTTATACAGAAGATATCGAGTAGCAGATTGCATGTTAATGCCTAATGTAAATGGATGGAAGCTGGTAAATACTGTGGAGGCTGTGGCAGATTTGCAGCATATACCTGTATTAAAAAGGCAACAGTCTGAGATCTAGTGAGGGGAAACAGAATGGACAGAAAGATGCAAAGAAGAAACTAAAAGAAATTGGGGGGAAATAGCAGAAATTGAGGAGCAAAAAGAATAAGAGTAAACAAAAGAAAAAGGAGGAAATTACAGGATGGAGAAATGGAGAAGGGATAGAAATATCAGACCTGGGGGGAGGAAATGGAGAAACAGGCTCAGCGAACAGGTGCTGGATGGACAGATAGAGAGATAAAGGGAAAGAAGGAGTCATCAGGGGAGATGAGAGTGACAGGAAAGGATGAAGCTGGGAAGAGAGAGAGATGGTTAAATAAATGAAAATGGGAGGGAACCCTGAGAGAGAGAGAGAGAGAGAGACAAACTTAGAATGAAAATGAGTGGGCTGAAAGGCAGCAGTACAACAGAGCAGAAAAAGAGAATATAAATGGAGAAACGAGGGCATTACAGCTCCATGTTTTATATAATGTTGTTTTTCGTTCATGTAGACATTATGAATATGCATGTGCATGTATATTTAGATATATCCATCAGAATCGCAGTCATTTTTTGTTCCAACTTAAAAAACTTTATTGTGAAAAATGTAAATACTGTGTAAGAACGTCTTTTTTTGTAGAAAAATATAGAGATGGGCACAAAATATGAGATGCACTTAAAAATTCATTAGGTTTCTCGTTGGTCATGCCATTCAATTATACCTTGTATTGGTTTACCATCTGTGCTCCTCTGATTTTAAATGGCTAATAAACCGGGTAGAAGGACCTCTGCACATACTATTACAGAGAGAGGTCATATCCATTTTAGCCATTTTCTCGGCCAGTGTGGGTAAAAATTCTTGCAGAAACAGATAAAAACTATTTTAAATGGCTCTGATGTCCTAAAAGGTCCTTTTAATCTCTTTTGGGTCAACTTGTAGTTTGAATCTGAGCCATTAGAAGTACAGAGACAAAGAATGGTTTATGTTCTAAAATAGACTCTTTATTTAGTAAATTCAGCTACTTTGTTACAACTACAGCAGGACTGACACCTCTTACAGAATGACTTACACTAACTACTGTCTTCATTTTCTTAGCTTCATAGATCTTCCTGCTCAGAACAGCAGATGCACAATGAGTTTGACATTTTATTATGTACGCTTGGGATTTTGTCTTGTAGTTTGTGTAGACAGTACATAACAGAAATGCTTAGAGGGATGATGTATGTAAAAACTTGAAGCTGATGGATAACACTCGTGAATCTATATTCTACTACAAAACAGACTGTGATATTGTGATGAGAGTCTGTTGAAGTAAATGACTTCCAATTAATTTTACATCAATGTTTATGCATAATAACAATATGTGAGGCTCCAGTTCCATTTAGTGCAAAACATCCAAGATAAGATAAGATAGGATAGGATAACCTGTATTAGTCCCACACGTGGGAAATTTGTTTTGTTACAGCAGAAAGTGAACAGTGCAAAGTTACAGTAGCAAAAATTAAGAAAAAACACTGGAATGGGATAATAGATAATAAGGATAAGCTACTGTACACAATAGAATAGAATAAAATACTATATACAACAGAATTAATGAATGGATGATTAATCCTTAATGAATGTCTCAGAAAGCAGTGAAAGTGCTGTATTTTATAACTATGGATAAACATTGTAACTCTTCCACGATGTCCTCACTGCTAGATTGAGAAAGATATGTAAAAAAATCTTTATTTAAAACTTTTTAACTAACATCTTTTAAAAAATATTTATTTATTCCCACATCTTAAATGATACCATCTTATTTTATTGAATATATCCACCAATGCTGGGTCAACACAAGACTCAGCTTTTGCTCCAATATGACATGATGTCGACCAGGAAGCAACATACTGGCCAATCAAAGTGCAAACACGCACTCCCGGTGGATTTTATTACATGTGTCCTGCACACCTCATGCTGTTGTTGCTTAGGCAGTCACTGCACAGTGTGGACACTTATGATGAGCACACATACATGAACTCATACACCTGATTTTGTTTTAGATTTATCCCAAACATAACATAACTTAGGTTTAATACTTCTGTGAGCATTGTCATTTTAAAAAGCGTTTTCGTCCTCACTGCACTGACTGATAAAACTGCATATTTGGTCAGTAACACACTGTAGTGACTGTGTGGAGTCTCAAATCTTACAGCAGGTTGTGGTGAATCTGTATCCATGTGTTTCCTGACATCCTGACTTCAGATTTAACTGATGCATTTAATAACATGATTGTGTTGCTCTCCTCTGATATGCTGTTGCTCATGGGTCTATCCTGGGACCTTCTTTATTAAATCACTGTGTAACCTGAGAGACATTTGATTTTGCCCAGCTCGACAACAATCTTTTTTCTTTTTTTTCCTTTTTCTTCTGACTTCCTGTTTCAGACTGAGTTGAAAATCCTAAATGTTAACTAACTGTTGTGGTCCTGAGTCTCAATGTTTATGTTTTTGATTATTAATATTCTTTGTTTTGGTTAAATTCTTGTTATATCTTTTTGGGTTTTTCTAGTTCTTTGGTTTTGCCGCCATGCCTGCCCCGATGTGTTTCACGTCCCTTGTCTAGTTTCCTGTCTAGCATCTCCTGTGTCAAGTCTGTGTCTCTGTGCCCGTTTCCAGTTTTACTTTGTTAGTCTCCTGTCCTGTGTTCAGTGTTTTGAGTTTTGCTTTCCCCCTGTCTCATTACGTCTGATTAGTCCCAGCTGTGCTTCCCTCCTGTTTTCCATTCCCTCGCTACTCCCTGGTGTATTTAAGGCCTGTGTTTTCCTCTGTCTGCTGTCGTGTCGTACCCACACCGTGCTGTGTTTCTCACTTCGTGTTCCTGACTTAATTCTAGTTCTCAGTTCCTGGTTATCACTTCCTGGTTTGTTTTCCTAGGAACTGAGAAGTAGAATTCTAGATTTCTGTTTTCATTTCTCATAGAAAGTTTTCTCCAGTAATAAAACTTCCGCCTTTAGTTAATCATTCTGTCTGCATTTGGGTCCTGCCTGCCGCAGCACACACCTCAACACTAACATGCAGTTCACCATAATTAGTGAACAGCTGATCACTCGCTGTCATTAGATCACTGTTGTGCTGTGCTAAACTTTTTAACATAAGGGTCAAGTTGCAAAGTCAAATAAACTTTCAGTAACAAGACGATGGTGGTCCCAACAAATTACCCCAAAATATGTTCATATAACCCTAACAGTGCTGTCCTGTTCCTATTCATTTATTGTTTTTCATTTAGCTCATGTATGTGAAACATTATCAAACCTATACAAACAATATTTTCAAAATGAGGTGTCTGAATACAACAAAATAAAACTAGATTTATTCCACGGGAAAAGACCCAGGAAAACCGAGTTAACGAGGAAACAAAATAACGTTGAAAACCGATAAAACCACAAAACCATACACACACCTGAGCCTCAACTCGCGCGGCCCGGTACCAAACGACTCGATTGGGACTGATCTAACCTCAAAACAAAATGTGACTTCCTGTAGATACCACGGGAGAAGTTAAAGGGAAACAGGAAACTACAGCCACTCACAAACCCACCGAGCGGGTCGATGGACTTATCTGCCCTTGAAACAGCGATCACCAGCTAATAACGCACACAGACACCAGAGGAGGTCGGTGAGAAAGCCTACTGCTGGCTTTACAGCTGTGGATAGAGTCGTGTGCAAACATGCACACACTGGCAGCTGCTGTATTACAGTGATGCTGCTGTGTGTGTGCAAAGTGGGTGCTTGAGATAAAATATTGACACAAGAAATGAGGTGAGATGGTGGTATGATAAATTTGACGGACAGAAAGATAAAAGGCAGAAGACAAGACAGACAAACAGAGATAAAGTAGGATGGAAGCGAAAGACAGCAGATGATGAAACACAAAGACAAGCAGAGAGAGAGAGAGAGAGAGAGAGACACCCAAATCATTAGTCATTGTCTACGACTAATCACATGCCTATCTTGTAGAGTGTGCTGAGATTAATTAAATAAATCAAATTAAGATCCCACAACAGGTTTGGATGTAAAGGTCGTAGCTACAGTTTCAACTTGTTCTATCAAATTACCATCTGAGCTGAATTAACGTGTGTGCTCATTACATGTTGAGGACAAAGAAGAAACCCAGAATACCTGTGAACCTTTAAGATCTGTACCTACGAATGCAGAGAAAATGGAAGGATGACATAACCACATGTAAAATGAACTCTGTCATTTCTAAAATAGACCACGATGCCTGGGGGCCTGAAGCAGCCGGCCAAAGGGTCCAAACTGGCCCACTGGACAACTCTGCAGAGTGCAAATACTGCAGAAAAGGAAGGCATAAAGTTTAGACTTCTCACTGTGTTTGAAACTAGGACGCTCTTTGTTGTTAGGAATGGATCATGTCATAAGAATCTAAATGGCAATTTTATCTGAAATAGTTGTATGTCTGTCATAAATCTAGTGGATGGGGACCAAATGCAGACTCAGGCAGACAGAATTCAACAAAGGGTGAGCTGCTTATTCAGGCTGTTGATCGGCACTCTGAAAAGGCAAAACACAAAGCCCAGAAAGGGAACTGAGAACTTAACAAGTGAAACATAAAGCCTGGGAAAACACTGTCTGTTCACCTCAGCCAGGACCACAGGCAAGGTGAACAGACAAAGGACGCGGGGAGACAGACGCTATATATACACAAAGAGGGGCAATGGTGGAAGATGAGACGGCTGCGGAGAATGAGAGAACTAAATCGTAGAAAACAAGACGAGGGGAGCAAATCGAAAAGCAAAACACAAGCAACTAAAAATAAAGCAGGAAGTGAGATATCTAAAAATGGGGAAAATGCAGATGCACGAATGAACGCAATACGAATGAACTAAACTTTAAAGCAACTAAGAACAAAACTAAATACACTAAAGAAGTAATCACAAGACAAATTTATTAAATATATTTAAAAAATTGAAGAAAACTTTAATCCAAAATACTCACAATCGCTGGGTCAGTTGACCTGGGACCGTGACAATGTCAGTGAGAAGGGAAGTAAAACTCAGTGTTTAAATGACACTGCAATGAGATTAACTGCCAAGACTTTGCAGGACAGTTAACCCCCAAATCTCTGCCAATAAAGACAATGTATCTGGATTTAAGTAACACAACAGAGATCTGAAGCCTTTGACTCCACAGAGCAGGGCCAATCCACGCAAAACCGAAAGGCTGATGTATAAAATGATACTGCAGAGGTCTCGTGGTGCTTCTACCCCCGCCTACACAACATTAGGCCAGAGAAACACTGCCTGTGCCCACCTCACTCACCTTGGCAAGGTGCACCAGTGCATGCCCACCACACCATCATTGTTACCATCATCTCTTAAACAGATAAACCAGTAATTGAATATAATGCTTCCTGTAAATATGGCTGAATATGATATTCAACAGCTCTTTTCACAGAGAAAAACAGGTGACTCTAGAGACACCTGAGCCGTGCAGCTCGCTGAGCCTGTGTGGCTGATTGGATTTCACAGGAACTGATATGAAAACCAGGATATTCCACAAAAAGCACATTTGGGTAAAGTAAGCAGGCTGTCCCAAGGCTGGTTTTAATGTTGGAGCTGATGATTGCATACCAGTCCTTGCTGCTGAAATAAGTAGAGAGAGAAATATGATAGAGTCTTTATTCCTAAGTGAAGACGAACAATAAAACAACAAATAGATGTTTAAGTTAAAGGTTCTCTGTCTGTCACTTCAGCTCAGGTAACGTAGTGAAAGACGAAAAATACATTTGTATCTATTTTCTCCCTTTTGTGCCTTTTCTCTATAATCTCCACCACTGGTTTTCTATTCATTAAGTCTACCCTCCTCTTCCTCCTCTTCTCACTCTGTTTTTGCGTCTGTCTACTTCCTCCTTCCCGTCCTTCTCATAGAGTGTGAACGAGGAAGCAGAGCAATAAAGTTTGAGAGAAGCCGGCCAGCCCCATCTCCCACCTCAACAGTCACGCTCACTTCCATAAGCAGGTTACACTGCGTGTGCGTGTGCGTGTGTGTGTGTGTGTGTGTGTGTGTGTGTGTGCCTCCTCACCTTCACAGCAAACACAGAGCTGTATACTGTAACATAATTACAGTGCGAGTGCCACATGACTTACAGTTGCACTCGCTCCATTCTACATACACATTTACATAACATGATTACTCTGCGTGTGCACTGTTAGTGTGTCTGATCTGTAATAAAACCCACACATGATAATATAATCTCAACAGGGTTTTTCCCCCATTATATGGAATCTCTCGATATGAGAAGTACAACATGCGCAGAGATCCATCTTCTTAATTCAGTTACACTCAGATAACGCAATAAGTATTACAATGCTTTACTCAACCTGCACATTCTAGTTTTGTATGTGAAGAGGTTTTATTTTAGAGTAATAATAAGCAAGACATACCCCCCAAAAAGCAAGTTTCAGTGGAATGAAGGTGACAAAGTGCAGAAACAAATGTAGAGGGAAGCTGAAATCATCCTCTTATACCCTGAGGGTGATTTCTGAAGTTCCTGCTTGAAAATGACATGCCCAAAATTTCTGTGCAATTACAAACTCTGTGTAAACAATCTTGGATTCAAAACACTTGTGAGACTTCATCAGAGGTTTAAATATTACAGCAGATGCTACTTTGTCAAAATAACTGAGGATGGAATACAAAAGAATACCATTTTTTTTCCTCGCCTAATTTAAAAAAGAAATCCCCTTTAAAAAGATGCTGCAGTAGACAATAAACTCCAATAACCAGAAATTAATATATGGACACCATCTGATGCTGCTGAAGTGAAACAGACCAACATTACAGAGGTTTTAGTGAAGACATAACCAGGCGTTCTGCAATTTGGCAGAATCTGTGAGAGTTTACATTTCTATTCTAAATTTCTTAGGTATTGAACAGCATAAATGATTTAACTTTATTTACATTCCTAAAAAGGTTTGTTTTTTTAAAATGTTTTTTTATGATTGACCCGCACACATGCATAATGGACTTAGAAAATAGTCTTTAAATAGTCTTTAAATTCTGCAGAGCACAAATTTCAGCTTCTATTGGCTGACTTGCATGATTGATCCTCCTTTTTATTATTTGAGCCAATAGAATCACGGTAACACCACTGTTACCACCAATAACAAATTGACAGGCAAGAAACACAAGTGGATGACACTTGCCATCGTCCAGTGAAATCTCTGTAATCGGGCCCTAGCTGAGATTCCAACTTTTCTGTGGATACCACACATGCCTATGTTTATATAACAGAGCTGACCTTGTGGTCCATGAAACCGGATGTTCCCCCTCTTTGTCCCAGTACCGGGGGCGTTGGGGTTGGAGAGGATTTGGAGTGCCCGTCTGTCCGTAGAGAGCATCTGCTGTTGATGGAGCTTGTGTACAAAGTGTATGTCATGCTACCTTTTCTGTGCACTCCTTTTGCTTATGTTTGTGTTGTTGGAAAAGACTGAAACAGTCTTAAAATTAATGGAACATGTCCATTGTAGCCACTGTCTGTATTTTTTAATAGGATTATTATTATTTTATTATGAATTATTTTCTTTGCTGCTTTCATTACACTTCTCCCATTCCTGGTGAACGTACCTATTTCAGCCAACTTATCAACCAATTTGACCATGACATGTCAGCAATGTTACAGCCTGCCTCTTTTTAAATACTTTCATGCAGGAAACGATTACTGCACGTTTTACCAGCTAACACTGAACAAGGTAAGTTGGGCAATTACCAGAAGTGATAACTGACTGCAATTTTTCTCTACCCATTTCTTCCTACCTAACATTTCTGACTTTTAAAACTTTTGATCACACATTTTTTAAAATTCTACTGCGGTGAAATCGACACGGTAATTGATAAGGTTAATGCCATGATGAGTCGATGCTGAAAGGTCTCCGAATTATGAAGCAGGGTAGAAATACAGCAGCCAGCTCTGCTATCACATCATTTCCTACATGCTTAGTCTTTTCTTCACTCTTTTTATTTGCTAGTACCTTTAAAAATAATAACAAATCGTTATTTTCTAAAATTTAAAAATCTGTTTAATTTTGGTTGTTTCTAAGATCTCAGTGATCGTGTCTCCTGCAGCGGCTCAAACTCTGTGTTGGACAGCTTTATGAATCTGACAGTTTAGGCTATTTGACTAGCAGAGCAGCCCTTCACACACTGGAGCCTCCATGCTAATAGTCAAACACAGTGAAAGTATGGTAGGGAGAAAGTGTAAAGGCCAAGGTGAAACTGGACAAGACAGCCCTAACAAAGACACACCACACTCAAAAGAACAAAAAAAAGGTGCCAGGAGCCGATATGATTTCTTCTAAACTTCATCGGACTCTTGCTGCTTATGTCATATCACAAATTGTTCAATGCAGTTTCTCATTTTGTTCATAATTGTGGACAATGGTAAGACATTCTATAATTTTTCCAGAATATGGCTGCTAATAAATTAAAGACTAAGTTATAGAATGGCTTGTTATTCATGCAGTATTTTGCTCTCAGTAGTGCATCACTTGATCCTGTCTGATGGGTCGATAGGGTCGCTGTAGCTCAGGAGGTAGTCTAAGGAGCTTGGAAGGAAAAGCGTCCGGACTTCTTTAAGTTTCTTGAAGATGTTTCATCTGCGAAGCTTCTTCAGTTCTAAGAGCAAATGGTGGAGAGTCCCAGGTTTTAAGCCCTATGGGAGTGCCCCCAGGAGGGTCATGAACCCCCTACTGACCATAATCACAAGAGCCAAGGTGTGAAAACAGGTGTGGGTCACAATCAGCCAAGGTTTCGCGTGAACCCACTGTGAAACCTAGCCCCACCCTACCATGTGATTTACTGAGGTCAAATGGCCCAGGATGTGAGTGGGCGTTACAGGGATGAATGTTGGTGGCATGTTGTATGAACAAAAACAGTGACACTTTGGGTACTCAGGTGGGTGAATGAGGCATATGAAGCACTTTGAACCAGTCCATTTACCAAACCAGTCCACAGAGGAATGCCACATTAGTGGTTGGGCAACTCTGTTTACATCTAATCTTCAGACTGAATGAACCTGAGTAGCTTTTATTTTACCCATATTGTAGCTGTCACAAGCAGTCCAACAGCTCCTTCAAATATAATCACACCAAATAAGTAACAGTTTAACTTAAAAAAAAAAACTATAAGTAATCCAAAACAGAACTCCCAGTTCAGACCAGAAATGGTCAGAAAACATCTATGAAATAACTCCATCTCACAAATATCCTTTTGCCCCTCCAAACAAATCACAGATCATTAGTTATAGTGAGAAGAGTGCCTCCTGTTCTGGATATAGGAAAGGTTTCTCTCAGCAACAGAGAGTTTCTTTTCAGGATATGTAATTCATGTGTGCTTTCAAGTGCTCTAAATAATTCTGGACATTAACACAATAGTGAACAAACTACAACCACTGCCAGGACTACACCTTAAATTATGAAAGGCTTAGATTTCATGTAGCTGAACAGTAACATGCAAAACTGAAAAAAATGCTGTTTCATGACAGAGATGATTATAATGACATAAATTATAACAGGGTCATCATTAAGTTTGCTCTCTCTATGTAACCTCTCAGATAAACTGCATGTTGGATATATCACACAGCCCCTCCCTTAAGCGTTGCAGGCACAAGTAGACACAATGAATTCTCAGCTGAGCATAAATCAGCACTTGTCCAACTTCATCAGCAAAACAGGCGAACACAAGACTAACTTGGCTCTGCCGGTTGTTTGTCTTTGCCCTCAGCTCATTTCCATGGCAGCGGCAGCGGTGCAGGCTGTTAGTACACTGCAAAAAATGACACGTCTAGCAAATTGTAGCTCGGTAAGCTTATAATCACTGAAAAGAGATAGATTGCCACCCTAGATATTTACACAGGGGAGGAGTTCAGAGGCTTAACCCATTACATTTCAATAGCTCTGCAGCAATGCATTCACCGTCAGATGGTAACAGATAATTGTTCCGATACTTCACTATTGGACACAATCATTTTTGTGGCAAAGTGAGCTCAAGTTCAGAAATAGAGAGAAAAGGTGGAAATAATGAGTGGCTGTCATTTACAGTCCTTGCATGTGATGTCACAGTGATCAATACTAGTTGTAGCAATCAGAAAAAATACTTAATCCAGTAAGACAGAAAGGAGCCGCTGTGTAGAAATTCAAACTCTAGTATACTGCTTCCTTAAATAACATGTGGAGAAGAAAAACTGTGAAAGCTGTGAGCAGCAGGGCGTCTGGCTGTCATTAAAAACAGGCCCACACTTAGGCTGCCACTACTGACGGTGTTTGGCACAAAGAAGCACCGTGTTACACGTTTGGGTGCAGGTGCAGATGCTATAGGTGCTGAAGGGAGTGGGGGCAGGTGTTGGTATGCAGTTCGGTTGAGGGCACAAACCTTGTTGAGAACAGAGGCAAATAAAGAATTCCAGACAGGTGAATAATAATGTCTGATTTGCATTCTCAGCTTTGAAGCCGTTGTCTGTCTGATCCTTGGTCTCTGGTGTTTAGAGGTAACACAAAAAGAACTTTAAACAAGTTCATGAAAACTACTGAATTTCTGTAGGAATCTCTTTATTCAAAACACAGCTTGGGTTGTCTGTGTGTTTTTTATTATGTAAGGGAGTTTTTTTCTTCATCACATAATAAGAATAGAGTAGAATAGAATAGAACAGCCCTTTATTGTCATTGTACATGTACAACAAAATTACAAGTGCTCCACATCAACTGTGCCGGAATAAAATGCAAATAGTAAGACGGGAGGAATAAATAACAAAGAGGAGAAATATATACAACTTCTCCAAACAAAGGCACAGAATAAAAAAGGGGGGGGGGGGGCAGGAGCTGAGTCGGTTATGAAGATACAGGAGCAGGAGGATCTGAAGGAGGTCAGGTGGTCCTCCTTGGCCAGGATGTCTGAGATTATGGTGTTGAACACTGAGCTGTAGTCCACAAAGAGCATCCTCACGTGGCTTCTCCTGTTCTCCAAATGGCTCAATGATCTGTGATGGTGATGACATCCTCTGTGGACTGATTTGCTATGTAAGCAAACTGCTGGAGGTCGAAGTAGAGGGGTAGGCACTGTCTGCTTGAAACACTTCATGGCTGCAGAAGTGAGAGCTACAGGTCTGTAGTCACTGAGGTTGTCTATTCCAGTCTTTTTGGGCATGGGAATGATAGTGGAGGCCTTCAGGCAGGTGGGAACTGTGGCATGATTCAACGAGAGGCTGAACAGTTTGGTGAATCCCTGGCAGTTGGTCTGCGCAAGCTTTAACAACAGCCCCTTGGGATGCCATCAGTTCTTCTGCCACTCCTCCTCACCACGTCCCTGCAGGCTGCAGGGAGAGCGGGGGTGAGCTGGGTGACAGGTGAGGGCGGGGTAGGGGTGGCGGCCTCAAACCCAACAAAGAAGGTGTTGACGTCCTCTGTGAGTGTGAAGTTGCTGTCAGAGGTTGGGAGGGGGTCTGGTTTTTGAGGTCTGGATATCTCCTGATGGGGGTTGTTGTCAGTGAGGAAGCCCTCTGTCCTCTTCCTGCAACCTCCTCGGCCGGTTTGATTCCCCCTCCTCAGGTTGGATCTAGCAGTGTTGCACAGACAACTGTCCTTCAGCCTGAAGGCTGAGTTACGAGTTCTCATCAGAGCCTGAAATTAACTCGTCATCCAAGGTTTTCAGTTAGGAAAAACCCAGATGGTTTTGGTCACTGTCACCTTCACTACACAGCACTTAATGTAGAAATGGACAGACTGAGTAAAGGTCTCCAGGTCCTGCTGTTCAAAGATACATCAGTCTGTGAGATCGAAACAGTCCTGTAGCTGGAGAAGCTCATCATCTGGCCATGTTTTAATGACCCCGGTGCTTGGAGGAGTTTGATTCCCGAGGAGGATGTAGACAGGGATGAAGAGCAGAGAGAGGTGGTCAGATTGTCCTGCGTTGGGGAGAGGTGTTGTTTTATAGGCCTGTTTGATGTTATTGTACACATGTTCCAGTGTCCTGTCCACCCTGGTAGGACACTGAACATGTTGCTGGAATTTTAGGAGTACAGATTTCAAACATCCCTTATTAATGTCCCCAGCAACAATATGGACGCCCTCCACCCGCCCTCTCTCGTTGCAGGAAGATGAAATGGAAATGCATAAAAAACACAAAAAGGTGCACATGAGCTGTACCACTGCATACAAAATACAAAAATAATGCTACAAAATAATCATAAACTAGTTGATGTAACAGGTATGCTACATGAGATTAGATTGGTTCCATTAGACCACAACAGGATAGTGATGTGCTAACCAAACTGGACAACAGAAGATTGGAAAGACGTTGCCTGGACTGATCAGTCTTGGCTGAATACAATTTGACATAAACAACATGAACACACAGTATGGGCAGAATTCAATCTGAGCAATTCAAATTCAAATTTAACTTATTCAAATTCAGTTTCTGATGGCACAGATTTCTGCCCATAACACAGCGCCTAGCAGCTCACTATTTCAGAGACTTGACCTGTGTCCATGTGCTCCGCCATCATTGACCATTGTTTTAACCATTGCAGCTGACCATGTCCTCCTTTTATGTGTGCCTACATTTTGATGGCTGCTTTGATGATGGTTCTGAAGAGAAGAAGGACTCCAAAGTTATACCCAATAAAGATGCCAGTGACTGTATATTTGGACAGAATAATGGCCTCGCTGACAACAAAGAAGAAATAAAACCAGACAAGGACAAACAAATGGAGGCACAAATTATAATAAAGAATCAGGGGAACCAGGCGACGTAGGGAAAAGGTAAAACATGAAGCAACAACTAGAACTTCAAAACCCCCCAAACTGTGAGAGTTTAATTTTTCCTCACACATTGTTATTTTTTTTTATTTGCTTTAAATAAAATGGAGGAAATCCTCCATAAGACAATCCTCTGTTGTCTTATGTGTTGCACAAGCAACAAAAGAGGGCAGTTTTATTTCTGCCAAAAGAGGGAAGAAAAAAAATCACATTTCTCCATCCAAATCCCCAACTTGACAGACAGTGTCATCTATTCTAGCATGCATCCTTTGAGGTTGCTGCTCCACCCATGTGGGCTGCCCCACGCTGAGATTGGAGCAGCTCCATTATTCAACCCAAGAGTAGGGGTGTTAGCTGTGGAGGAGGCATCCCTGGGAGGAGAGCTGTGCATATATTAGAGCGTAATTAATCTGCTGGAGACAGAGGGATGAGGATTGAAGGGGAATGGAGAGAGAGACAGAAGCAGGGAGTGCAAGCGAGGAGAGGAGAGTGGAAATGGGGAAAACAAAGACAAACAGAGGAATAAAAGAAAGTATTGGATCAGAGAGAGTAATAGGAAAATGAGAAGAGAGGCATAAAAGACAACAGCTGACAGAGAGTGATAGGGTGGGCTTGAAAAACAGAGAGGGGGGGGAAAGAGAGTATAATTACAGAGGTTGAGCCACAGGGCTCCTCTATGGATCATTACCCAGCTTAAAGAGCCAGGGCCCCAGCACTGTGAGGAGAGACTCAGCAGAAAAGGTCACAACTTCTGCTGCTCTGGATGAATACGCTGCAGTGTTCAGGCCAGTTTGCTTTATTTATCTGCTCATTTAGAAGACAAGTGACTAATAAACTGGAAGGGACATGAAAATTATATACAACCACAACAAGGTAGACAGAAAAGAAGGTTTAAGGAGCTTGTTTAAAGTTTTTAAAAGTGGCTTTGCTGTTCAGATAGTCCCTCTCATCCAGCTTTGAGGGGATTTTTGCCCACATATAAATAAATGCTGACACGATGACACACATTTTTCTGTTGTTATTTTTGAGTGATTAAATTATGCATTAATTTCTCTCTACGTGTGTTTTGCCTTCATTGTCCATTTAAAAAAAAAAAAAAAAAAAAAAACGTCTTAAAACTCATTTTTATTCCTTGGTGTATGACACAGTTTGACCCTCACAGCTTGAATTTAATATAAGTTTTTAATTTAATGTATTGGGTTCTTTTTGTCCTGTCAGGTGTAAAGCACGTTTCAGCTTGGAGCTCTCTGAAGGTGCTATATAAATTGCTTGCTTGCTTGATGGCAGAAGGGCATTGGTGTCCATTCTGTATGAGCTGTGTTTGTCATGCTCATAGGGGAGCCTAAAGGTCCAATTGCTGTGCTGGTTCCACAACAATTGGTCACATGTTCTTACAGCAGATTGTTCTACAAGCTGAGTAATCCCTTTAAAAGATGGGACTTAACTCCAGTTCTGATCAGATCTTGTGCGATGCTGTTGTGAAAGCTACAGCAGCAGATCAGCTGCAGGGTTTGGAGATGGTAGATAAATAATGCTAACATGAATTCAAATGACAAGCTAATAATACATACATCTGACAATCATGTAAACTGTCAAAGAGGCAATCTGTGTATGCAATCCATCTTGCACAATACTTGGTAACCATGGTAACACGTTTCTTTTCTCCAACATTAATCTCAAAGTCTGAAGCGGTTTGTCTGCACCTGGGTTGTGCATTTCTCATTAAAAAGCAACTTAAAAGTAGAAAAATCAATACTTTGTATAATTTGTGCCTTTACATCATTATTTATAAACGATACAGTAGGAGCGACTTTTCCACTGAGAATGGTCGTGACCAGTGGTGCCATTATAGGACAGGTGGGCAGCCATTCTAGCTTGTCTGCTGTTTAACACCTCTGCTAATATGAGGGCCACCTCTCAGCTGTGTTTGTGGTGTTGTTGCCTTCTGGAGCTTTAAATTAAAATAATGACAGAGCCCCGGGTGCAGCTCATCACCTGTTGCTCAAATATGATCGTTTGGCCAAGATGGCAATGGCCATTAAACTAAAGTGGAGTCTTTAAACAGACAATCGTAAACCAGTGGGTGACATCATGACAATCTTAACACAAAGGAAAAACTGACAAATAACAACATGTCTTGTTTGTTATTTAATGTGTAGCTCCAGTGATCCGTGTTATTCAGTCACAGTCATGAATTAGGAACAAACACCGGGTCATTATGGCAGTTTCCTTTCTTTTCGGGGGGCGATCGTGGCTCAAGAGTTGGCAGTTCATCTTGTAATCGGAAGGTTGCCGGTTTGAGCCCCGGCTCCGACAGTCTCGGTCGTTGTGTCCCTGGGCAAGACACTTCACCCGTTGCCTACTGGTGGTGGTCAGAGGGCCCTGTGGCGCCAGTGTCCAGCAGCCTCGCCTCTGTCAGTGCGCCCCAGGGTGGCTGTGGCTACAATGTAGCTTGCCATCACCAGTGTGTGAATGTGTGTGTGAATGGGTGAATGACTGAATGTAGTGTAAAGCGCTTTGGGGTCCTAAGTAAAAGTGCTACACAAATACAGGCCATTTTCTTACACTGTCAGTTTCTTTTAATAGGTTCCTTTATATAATCTCCTTAGAGATTAATACAGTATTCTGATTCTGATTATAAAGTGTGGATCCTTCTGGAGATTAAAGTATTAGGTTATAAAAACCAGGCTGAAACCTTGCCCAAAAACATGATTAGAAACTATTTGTCATGATGTGGCTGAATAGCTATCCAGCTTTTAAAGGTTCTGAACATGAGTGAAACAGCTAATGCTAATGCTTTGCCTGCACTCTCCTTCAGATGTCTACATTCTGCATTGTTTTTGTTTGTGTCCAAAAGACATTTGCGAACTCCCCATTCGAGCTCTGTGATGCTCACTTATTAAGGGCAAGCTTACATCTCTGAAGCAGAACTGGGTGGTTAATGTGATAAGCGAGACAACACCACAAAGACTGACACCTACAGAATCTCAAACTTCATTCAGAAGATAACATCAGTCAGCTGCCACCCACGCTGCTTAACTCATGTTATCGTGCAGCAGCTGTAAAGCAGTGAGCACTTAAAGACGAAACAGAACAGAAAAGGAAATCTTACAGATTAAGGTCTTACACGAGCTGCACATGCTAAAAGTGTACACTGCAGGGAGCCTGGAAGGTGTCCATAAACAGATTATGTTTTTGCAGTCTTTATTTATTGAAGCACACAATCCAGGAACATAAAAGCGGGACTTGTGCAAAGCCTTCATCAGGATGTCTCGGAGCGTCTTTTCATGATATGGTGGCCGACAGCGGTTTTGAATTACTCGCTTTAAAGCAGCTTGAAGAGGCTCCGTCCTGCCAGGATAAAAGGCTCATTTGAAGTCGTAGTGACTGCAACTCTTGTTAGTCTAAAACAAGCTCCTCAAGAGCTGTCCTTATTATCAGCTAAATTCCTGCATATCTGCAGTGCACTTGGAAATGTCTGTGACAGCTCTCAGCACACACATGCTTATACAGAGACCAACACACAGCATGCGATGGTCGCTCTGTGACATACACTTTACAGTCAGCATGTTCTGACAAATCATCATATTAACCCTCTACACTGTAAAAAAAGAAACAAAAAATGACATTTTGAAATCTAATATTTCAGCAGCTGCGCATCCTGTAAAAATACTGTAAACCTCCAGGAGTTAGCTTATAAAATACTGCAAATTACCAGAATTGCGATACAAGTTATTGCTATAAAGTGCATGACTTGTGCATCATTACTGGAAAGACATTTAACACCTCTTGCCCTGTGACAACTGGGACAGGCTTCAGCCCATCTACGACCCCTAATTTAGCAGTTAAGGAAATGGAAGAGTGGATTTTTAAGCTTCTAAAGCATTAAAATGACCTGTAAATATGTCATATGTCCTATGATGAAAAATAACAAGGCTTAAAATTACAGGCGATTACTGTAATTGTACTCCTCAAACAGTGATTGGGGGCTTTATTTACCTCAGCAGCAGAATGCAGTAAATACTAAATCTGTGTCTAATTAGATTTATACGTGCTGGGTCACTTTCTTTCTTCTTGTTGCTGATGCTGAAGCTTTCACTTCACACATTTTGCTAACATGGTGATGATCGCTGCACCTGGGGTGACAAAGCTTCACTAATTTAACCTTGGAAAGCCTGAACCACTAAATAATTGCCTAACTTTAATGTATATTGAACATTCTGATAAACGGGGAAAAGAGTTCTAATTTAGATCATTTTTGTTAAATCTGTAGAAGTTTAAATAATCACACTCAACTAAAATGTGTCTCATGAAACAGTTGGTGTCTTACTTTGAATTTGACAAAATCATCACCAACCATGCAAATGTCACTGAAAAATTGACATGATCAAATGTCTCAAAAACTCCCATTAAATATCAAACATTCGGCATTACAGGCTTAGGATGAAGGTAACTCCAACACAACATTACCATATTGTAAATGTAGTGATAATGGAACAAAAAACAAAAAACAAATTTTTACAACAGAACTTGCATCACTAAAAGCAACTCATTTAGACAAAACAGACACAGATTATATAAACCTTCCAACTTCCAAGCTCCCCGTTGGAGTCAGAGTCCATTTCAGAGTCTGGTTTTAGTTTTAGCTTAAACCGGTGACCTTTTACATCCTTACATCCCCAGCAGGTCCCTGAGGTCATGTGATGAGGGCCTACTGACTGTTCATCATGCCAGGCTCAACACCAAAGCAGACAGAGCTTTTAAACTTTATTATTTCTTTCTGTACATGACAGAAATCTTTAATTCTACAGTTCTTTTTTAAGGTAAATTTCATGCTTACTCTCTTGCTATTTACATTGTTACACACATTTAATTGAGGCTGTGCAAATATATTTGGCAAGAGAGGAATAAAGTCTTGTCTTTTCTTAATGATGTGTGCATTTCCAATTTAACCCACGTGTTACTGGTGTCTGTTCCTGTCCCAGTGAGCGAGTGTTCGTCATTTGTTCTGTACTCTGCACACTCACTCCAAAAATGACTTGAATCCTGTGGATTACATGTGAAAAAAGGGAAACAGCGTCTCACCCTGACTCTCAAAGTTCATGTTTATCCAAAAGGCTCGACTTTATTTTGCTGACCACCACATGGTTACATTTTGAAATGGTTGGTATTTTGCCAAGCGAGGCGATTTCATTAAAGAGTTCATTCTAATGCAAAGAATGTTTCACCTTCATTACTGCTGCAGTGATAGATTTGTAGAAGGACAAAAAAGTCTGTCAGTTAAGAGCAGAAAGTGTAATTCTTTCATAACTCTGAATAAATTAGCAGCAAACATGCTGCTTGTTTTATCTTCTTCTGTTGATATTGCTCTGCAACGCTCAGCTCTTTATGTAAATCCACTGCATGCTTCAGTCATGAAACTCTCTCCTTGGGGATTAATATAAAAAATAAAGGCCTGTCTGTCTTTGAAAAAAAGACTATGGTACTTATTTGATTTTCATTATTGAGCACAACAAATTACCTGGCAGACCAGCAGTCTGTCAGAAATGTGCAGGTGTTGGAGAAATGATGCAAAATGTCTCATGAAACCAAATCCTCTGTGACCGCCGAGTAATGTGTTCACAGCTCGTGGCTGTAGTTTAAAGTGTAGGCAGAAGTCACGTTACTGCAGGCTGAATGGAAGGACACGACTGTGCAATCCAGCTTTATAATCATGAATGCTAAATAATATGGAGCCATTAAATGAATGCCTACATTTACAGTGTGACACACAGCACACAGTGTTCCTCCTTTCGTCACAAACCTCACAGAAGACATTTCACGTATAGTTGTGAAAATGTTCCGTTTTGTGTCACATGTCTGCTTTTCCCAGAATCTTCCCCCATTTGAAAAATCCAAAACAGCAAATATATGAGAGTTTACTGTAACATCTTTGGGTTGGTGAAACATTTTAACTCTTTCCTATGTTGTTGTGCGCAAATTTCTGTTATACAGATGTGTAGAAATCATTAAAAGCGAAAAGTTACCAGGACATAACGTCTGTGATGAGGGGATGTAAACCTAATTGTAATATAATAATAATAAAGATTCTTCTGAATCGAACAAAAGGACTGATGCTAACAGACCAGCTGCAGGGAGAGTTCAGGGCACTGGTGTGACGCACGTATGATGAGGTAAAACCAATTAAAAGTGAAAGTATCAACAGAGCGGCGCAGAGCAGCAGGTCTCACAGTTACACAGGTGGTGTTTCCTGAAGCGCTTTACAGCACGAGGGAGCAAAATGCAAAAGAACTTGACCGATTCAGATGGCTGCTGCTATAAATTAATGAGTGTGCTGCTGAGTCATCTTCACAAAGTTTAGCACCATTAGCTGGAGGGAGTCAAAGTCGTCGAACCTCGAGGAAGTGTTACGAAAGCACAACGATATCAACGTCGCAGCACAGCAGGCTGTGCAGAAGGAAAACGTTCAAATGGACTGCAGTGAGCTTCTTTAGACCACGAAGAGTATTGTGTCTGACTTTTACACATGTTCCTTTGCTTTCTCTCAGCGTTCACAAACCAACCTTTTTAAAAATTCTGTGAAATGTTCCTCGCAGATCAAATCAAATTCGCTTCACTTAAGTTGACGTGGCAGGTCTAAGGCTAAGTGGCTTGGAGCTAGCGGACCACCCACCAGTGTGCTCAAGCAAAGTGCATGAATCTATATGAGAGGGGCAATCTTGTGATATAAAGTTGTTTGGCTGATGGATGAGACATGGCATTATGGTTACTCTTGGTTTCTATGGCGACATGAATGCATACCTTGACAAACTGAATCTTCATCATCTGAGTAGAAGACGTGTGAAAGACTCTGTGTCTGACATTCATTTGAACTCTTAAGTAACTCTACTATTAAAGTAGCAGAAGTTTCCTGGGCTGTAGTTTCTACTATGTCCAGAAGATAGTCATTGAGTTGTAACAGCTCTGTGAGGACAGGATGATTTAAAGTCTACTGCCACTGCAGCTCTGTGGACTGACAGAGGGAAGAATGTGGCTCAGCAACTATGACTGACAAAAAGGATAAAAGACGATGAGAGGAGTGCTTCTGTAAGGTCACGTTAAAAAATTCTGTTTGGTTTCTTTTCACCTTTACCTGCTGTGCTCCCGATGAAAACTTGCAACCTGTATCTAATTAATATCATGTCTATCTTCTTTGTTGGAAAACTATGAACGGTTCAAAAGACTAAAGAGTGTTAACCACGAATAATAAAAAAGCATCAAAAGACGACAGAACAAATAGATAATATGGCAGAGCCACGAATGAGGGATTAATGATCAAAGCAATCAAAAACAGCACAATTTTACAGTTTATCCAAGGATCTGAAGACGTTTCTCACTCAGCCTTCTTCCAAAAACGAAGCCAGTCTACAAAAGAGACAATATTGTCTGCCAAAGTCGGAGGAATTATAGTAATTTAACATGTATTCACCAAAGCAGGAGCTGAAGTTCACATGTGCACTACAGACCTGACACTGGTGCATTTAAGAAAGGAAATGCTGGACACTGATGGTTTGGACATTAGCTGGTCTCTAACCTGCTAGAACGAAGCTTGTGTGGGTTTCAGATTGTGTCAGTGGAGCAGTGTATTTGTTTGGTGCTTTTTCTGCAAGCGATTGGGCGTCGTCTTCACTCACTATGTGTTAATGGACTTCTCTCGTTATTAACCTCTCTCTCTCTTCCACAGCATGTCTTTATCCTGTCTTCTTTCTCTCACCCCACCTAGTCACAGCAGATGGCCCCGCCCCTCCCTGAGCCTGGTTCTGCTGGAGGTTTCTTCCTGTTAAAAAGGGAGTTTTTCCTTCCCACTGTCGCCAAAGTGCTTGCTCATAGGGGGTCATATGATTGTTGGGTTTTTCTCTGTATGTATTATTGTAGGCTCTACCTTACAATATATAGCAAATTGAGGCGACTGTTGTTGTGATTTGGCGCTGTGTAAATAAAATTGAATTGAAAATGTAATTCTCCATATTTAATCCTGAAAGCTCCTTCACCTTTGCCAAACAGAACATTACCAGTAGTGGACAAATTTCCTTCTGTGAGCTACATGTGAGAGCCCATCATGAATTCCTCATATTACCAGTAAATCTCCAAATTTTATACCAAGTCATAATTTTCTGAGCATTGTTGTTTTAGTTTAGTTTAATGAATATGTTGTTTTACAGAAAACAACATATTCATTTGGCAAATTGTGGTGTCAATACAAAAGTATCATTGGGCAAAATATTGAACTCCCAAGTTGCTCCTGATATGTTCACAGGAGTGTGAATGTTAGATAGAAACAGACATAGAAAACGTAATTGTATGAATGTTTGTGAATGGACTGATGAAACATGCTGTAGCAAACACTAGTAGAGTGCTATATAACAACCAGTCCATTTACCAGATTCAGATGGCGTCAATAGCAGCGCACGCTTTAGGGGGCCTACCTCGTTACTGACGAGCAGTTACCTCATGAGCATGAAGCCTCCCTCAGTTTCTTAGTTCCTTCACAGTCATCCTGACAGATTTCAAAATACTAAACGTTCAACTTAAGATCATAGAATAAAAGAACATCAACACTAGGTGACATCATCAAACATGGTGCATGTTTAGTGAAAGGACTACTTCAGAGTTCTGTCTGTAGAGTTTAATTGTTAAACCATCCAAGCTGCACTGGCCCTTTGCTGACATATTCTTGGGTTTAATTGAGTACAACCCTGAATACTTTGCAGCTTTTAGATTTTAAGGTCACAGTCTTTCCTACCTGAGGATTCCTACTTTATGATGGCTTTTGCACTGACTCCACAACACGCAGCTCTGACTTGTAACCACACAAGGTTTTTGTCTTTAAGTGAAGGTCGCAATTCTTTGTCAAATGTCACACAACTTGAGACACTTTGCAAGACTCTGTGCATGCGTGAGCGGCGGATCTATAAACATAGTGAAGCTGAAGGCAGCTGCCTCTGTGGCTGCTGACTGACAGCTGAGGGAATGAAAGGGGAGTGTTGATGCAGCAGTAGGGGGCATAAAAAGAGAGGGAGGCACAGGATGAGAGAGCGATGCCAGGAATGTGTGATCTTTCCAGTTTTAGTTTCAAAGGATTGTTATTGGCACTGCTCAAGGTCAGAGACCCTGCTAAAGAGACTTTAAAGTGTGAGACAGAGACAGAGAGCAGAAAGATAAGGAAACAGCCAGAGTATGGCATTTTATTAAAAAAAAATAAGTCTTTGTCTAAAATGTGTCAGAATTCTGTAAAAAGACTTTACAATAATTTGTGAGATGAACAAGTGAAAAAATGAAAATGAGCTGCTGAGGAATTGATTGACTAAATGCTGCCTGTACTTATTAAACAGTTAAATGTGTCTGAATGAACAAAAACCGATTCTTTTAACCTCTAATCTGGCAAATAATCACTTGAAATAATCAGAAATAATCAGCAGCCACTAATAAAAATCAAATATGAAACAGTACAAGAAAATGTGCTGCTAACACATTGTCTTTGCAGTCAACCAAGGAGTCCTTTAAACCAAGAAAAACATAAAACACACAAAAAAACCCTGTTTGAAAGATAACTTTACATTTTTGTTGTACATGTCCAATGACAATGACAGGCTATGCTATGCTAGTAGCACTAGCCATCTGCTAGGGCTGGTCTGAGGGGAAAGAGACGAGAATAAAGGAGAGCAGAGAGCGAGACAAGGAAAAGATACAAACCATGGATGAGAGAAGATAAAAATTAATGATGTGTAGCAGAGGCATATGAACACATGGGGTATTTAGTGATGTACAAACTGATTAGACCCTAATTTACATACCTCCCTGGTTCTCAGCGGCCTGTGGTGACCCATACTCTTACATCACCCATATACCCATGCCACATCACAAACACAGCCCCAAATCACAAGTCATCAAAGAAAGGGCACACTCCCACTGGGGCCACTTGCATCTATAAGTATCTAATCCATCCAGTGCCTTTTGCCAGGCTGTCAGCCAGTGACATTGTGTATGTTTGTCAGTCATTTGTGAGGATGTGGTTACATTCTTCTCACAGCGCCAAAACCTGGACCCTTACCCCTCATCATCCCAGCTTTTCAGCCCCGGAAGAATTGGTCGCTTTTGTTTTGGAATGAGCGGTAACGTCGGAGTTCAAGTGTAGTTTTGTTACCAAAGGTTGAGTCTTAGTTGACCCCCAGTGGATTCAAGGATCAAATATATCCATTCTCATAAACTGAGAGCTGCTGTAAAAAGCCTGAGCTCTTTATTTAATTGCAGTGTGTTGCTTTCTGGTATTTTATGTATTGTGGGTTCGTGTTCACTGTTTGTAGGGACTGGACTGAGGTTCCTTTGTAGGGTCTTTATACACGTGCACGTGTGTCAGACTGTTTCTAACTGGTAGCCTTGCAACTGTCAGCAACAACTACAAGCATCAGTCAACAAGAGGAACAGCATTCAAATCACATCATGTCTGACATGACAGTACGAAGAGCACAAAGATCGACTCTACGCAGGTGGCTGAGTACGAGCATTCACCTACTAATGTGGCCAATCATCACAAAGTCTGAATCTGTGATCACGGGTAGACCCCAAATGCAGCATGCGACAGCAGAAATGACTTTTATTTGCTTGGTTTTTTTACTACATGTCCGTATGTTTAATCATGCATGTCCAGGTGCCCTCAGAACAAGCCTGTGCTGCGTTTGAGTGAATAACTGGAGACGGTTTGCTTTTCCATAGGGTATGCAGTGATGCTTCTTTATTGTGTTTGTCCCCACTTCTTTCACAGAAAAAAAGAGTGTGGCTTTTAAGATGAAGTCGAGCGGAGCTGTTGTGTCTGTGAGAAGATTAAAACTGAGGTGTGTTTTTTAGTGATTCACCGCCTTCCCAGAGGAAGCAGATATAAAAACTTTGTCATGTTTTCTTTTGATAAACTCTGTGCTTTTATTGATTCTGCTGCTCCCGGGGAGATGAGAGATTGCATTCCTTGGCCTTGGTTAAGCGACACCGTAATGATGCACAGCTATTAGGGGCTGATACCATCTCCAAACTGAGTTGTTTACCATGCAGCAGGTTGTAGGAAAGAAAGTAAAAATCTGTAGCAACCTCAAAGGCCACTGCTGCTGCAGGTTATTATTTTGTAAATCTGATGGTGCATTTAATCAACAGTCAGACTGTGATATTAGTTATTCTTATTTGCCTTCGAGTCTCCAGCCTTTCTAGATCAACACCATTAACCAGCGTGACGCTCACCTCGAGTACCAGACAGGAACTGGAGTGAGGGCTCCTCAGAGGCACATTAGTGTTAAACGAGACCTACCGGTCATTTAATGCTGCTTATTTTATTCTGCAGTCTGCTAATGTAGTTTTGCATAATTCACAGTTTAAAATAACAAATATGATGTGATTTATGTTGTACGAGGACTGTGCAGCACTTCAGTTCATCCTCTGTCTGAAACATTTCTTCTGATTGCTGCCCCGTTTGTGGAAGGTTTTCATGAAATATTTTTTAATGAGTTTCATTATGGTCGACTAAACGCCCCACTAAAAAGTCATTGAGAGAAAAGAATATCTTCATTAAAAGCAGACCAAAAAACAAGACTCACGACTCGTTTCCTTGAACTTAAAGATTGTTAGTTCATTACTAAGCCACAAAATCAAAAGGACAAAAAACAAATCCATTGAGGCACACTCAACGGTTATTGAAGAACATTACTGAAAGTTAGTCAAGAAATGCTGACATTCTTATTTCAGATACTTTTGGCTGCTTATTTCTCAACGAGTAACCACAGCGATGGATCTGCTTATTTGATTTGGCACAAATACCCTTCCTGACAGAGTCATTCCCATTATCTGGCTTTGGGTCGGTTTCTGGTCTGTTGCCATTCTTACCTGAATAACATAAGGGAGGTAACCAATCGACAGTCAAACAAAGAAATAGATAATAATTCCATGCTGCAGTGCAAAACCTCAGCTCTTTAAAAAGATGGGGCTTTTCTACAAAATGCTCCAAGCAGGGTTTGTTTCTAATTTCATCTGTAAATTGAGTTTATTCCATTACTTTGAATGTAACTGTCATTGCAAACTGTACACATTAATGAATTTGTAAACCTTCAAGAGGATGTGCAGTCTTAAAATTTCTTTGCATTACTCTCCAAGCTAGGTGAAAATAATGATGCTTAACATCAAACATGACATCCATGGATTTTTACACTAAATCCTTTCTGCAAAGGCAATTGGATGGGAGAGGTCTCATTTTTTAAGCTCCAATCCATTCATACATTAGCTATAAAAACAGTGCATCCCATTGCTCACTCAGTTAAAATGGAAACTCTTAATAGCGTACAGTTTTTCTTATTAATAACTCAAAACATAACATATAGAAGTCCCAAAGCCAGGTGGATGATTCCCTAACAATAAGCTCGACTTTAGACCCCAGAGCAACCCAGTCTGGTTGATTGTGTAAATAAAGCAGACGAGAGTTTCGAGTTATTTATCATCATTGCAGCAGCTTCAGGCAATACATCCTGGTAACATAACAGATTAGAGCTACGTCTCCCTGGTTTTCTATGTTTGGGAGGGATTTACCCAGAGAAGGAATGAATCTAAGATGATATTTCTCTTAAGCACTGCAGTTTCCTTTCTGGTCCTTTTCACTTTGTGCCCTGCTTGTCCTTTCGGAGGGCATAAATAAGGATTTTTTTAAAAACTCCATCCACAAAATGCCAAACACAACATAACAGTAACACTCCTAGGAATGTATCATAACCTATATCTGATCTTTAAAAGGACTAAATATTCTCCAAAGTTATAGAAAGAGCATAAACGTATTAACATTGGCAATAGAGATGTATAAAATATCAAAGAATGCTTGAAGGTCATCGTGTGTGCATTTCTCTTATATAATGATTATGATTTGCAGAGCATAGTGAGCCCTCTCAGCATTTCCTCAAAATACACTGAATCACTACAGCACCACCCCCACACAAGCCCATCTCTCTCTGAAATACCACCTGCCATTTCTAGATGCTTTTATCTAAAGTGCCATACAGTGCAACAATTCCCTGTATATGCGATTTTCTTTTAAATAGATGTTTTAGAGGAAAGAAAGTGTTAGTCAGCTGTCAGCGTTAGTACTGCAAACACACATTCTTCCTTTCTGATGATAAATTACTGCACATTTACCAATACGCTGCCCAAACTTTCATTGCATAACCTAATCACTGTCACTGACCACACAGTTGTTGTCACAGTTCTGACAATTGCCAGAGACATAAAGAAGAAAAGCTTACAAAATGTGAACTTTCAGAAATGAGATATTGTCCAACGTATCCTCATCTGCCCAAACCCAAAACAGTCTCTACCAACACTCATGCTGACACATTAAGGTGTCCCAAATACGTTTGAAGTTTCTGCTTTATCTTTTGAAAAACAAGAGTGGCAAACGTTCTCTGTGAGCAGGCAGATGTTCTGACTTTCCAAAATGTGACAAAGAGACAGTCCATGATGTTCTCACTGTCTAAAAAAGACCAGACTGGTCACAGTTTATATTGCATTACATTACATTTTAATGAAAGTTGTGATTTCTGTGAACTGTCTTCACAGCTAGAATGTTCCTGGTTTAAAACCTGAAGTTATATGTATGTAGAATTTGCATGTTCTCCTGTGTTTTCTCCAAATACACTGATATGCAAGTTAGGACCACTGATGCGACTGCTTCAGTAGAATATGTAGACAACATTCAAAACGACAGAGGAAGCAAAAGTTGAACATTTTGGAAGGTTTGCATCCTGTCAAATGTGGTGTAAAACTAACACAGGATCTCATAAAGAGAACAGGACACTGCTGGTCAAACATGGTGGTGGTAGTGTGATGGAATCCAAATGAGATGCTTTGGCATCATACTGGAAAGCCCCTCAGTATGGATGAATTAAAACAATTCTGCAAAAAAAAAGAAAAAAAAGAATTGGCTTTAATCCTCTCATGACATGAAAAACTCATTGCCCGTTATCACAAAAGTCGTTTTCAAAAGACTTTTCCTCTTTTGGACCATTAGTCTGATGGCAGGTCTGTGTGAAGCCATCTGGCACACCAGGTTAGGCCAAGAAATCTTACTTCTTTTTACTGAGGAAAAAATCATGACAAGCCAATATATATTCACCCTAAATCAAGTCAAGTCAAGTGGCTTTATTGACATTCCCGCCGCGTCCATACCGACACAAGACAGTGCAATAGAAAAGTGCAACAACGACATTTGTGCAAAAGACTGAGCATTGTTCAAAAGTAACTTGATGTATGAATCCAAATAATTCCAAATCCAAATGACATCTGAATCTTTGCCTTCCAAAACAGGGCTGTTAAAAAAAGGTAGGGTGTACAGTCCAAAATGAAAAGAAAAATGAAATGTGACTTTTTCATGTAGTTGATAAAAAGTCATGTCTGACCATGTAGCCTCAGCGAAATGTGAAAACCTTGACAAAGCATAACCATATTCTAAAAAACATATATGTCCTTTGGAAAGTGAGGGTGTCAGCCATTTTCAGCAGGAACTATGAAGCGGTGGGAAGGGGTCAAAACACTTCCACTTTCTAAAATGTTATGTTCAGAACTGCAAAGAATATTTTCAGTAAAATTCAGTCACTGAAGCAGTGTGGTTTGGCCAAGTGCTCTTACATTTCCATTTGATAATAAAAACTAGTAAACTTTATTGAATTATGCTGAAATGTGTACAAGACACATGGACTGAGCAAAACAGAAATGTGAACTGAACAAATTTTCCTTACTTTAAAAACAGGCTTGCATAATTTTAGCAGGTGAGAGCTGACATATTGCTAAATTAAGTATGGATCCATGACTTCGCATTACAATACCTCACTCATACGGTCCAAAGCTCAAGGTCTTCACATAGGTAGAAATACACAAACACATCCACACAATATACAGTCGAGGAGTTTACTTTCAATGTCTCAAGCGAATAGGACTTGACTCTTGGCTGATTCGTGTACAAACGCTCCCCTAGGCCTATCCCACTGAGTTATTGGAGGGATAATGAAGAGAGCACAATCAGCCTGCCTGAAGCCCACAAACACTGAAGCCTTTCTCGCTTTGAGCAACGAGGAAATCTGAATGTTTGGATTTGTAAAAAACTGTATTCATACATACCTTTCAGCAGTTATTTAATTTCTTTTTATACTGACATCGATACTGAAAGCACAATGAGTTATCTGCTGAAATCAATGAATGTTCAGGCTTCAAAGAGAAGGACTTTGTTTTTGCGATGGCGTGTTTAAGGCAGCAGCATAATTCTCTTTTAAAGTTTTTTAGTCTGTAAAAATAACCAAGAAAAGGATAAAAAAGGTTTGAAAAACTCTGACATTAATCTGATCTGATATACAGTTCTGATTGTAACATAATCTACTGGAAACAAAAGGCTCATGTAAACTCACTGTTTCATTACTGCAGTGACTGAGGAAAAGTCCCTTAGAAATAAATAGATCCATAGATAAAGAAACAACACTAAAGAGGAGATCATGTGTGTCTGCTAGTGTCTGCTAGTGTCAGCTCCCAGTGATGCCAATTTCATCACAGAAATGCACCAACTATGCATGAGCCCAGGCAGCAGACTCGCAGCAGAATGACTCGGCTGTCATGACATATGTGAGACGTTCTCTATTGCATGTAGTTTCTCCTGCTATTGTAAAACATAGTAGGGTAATACTGCCAAGTATTGTGCTAAAGGGTCCTGGGCCTAACTACTTCCACTTTAAAGTTATGTAGACAACAATCATCAATAGCATAAAATAATAATAATAATAAAGTTTTTTGCTAAATAGCACAGATGTTACACATCCTTCCAATCTTGCTCACCACCACTCGTCTGATTTGCCTCCTTTGAATTTCTGGAAAACAAAAGTAAAGCTTAAAGATGGCAGTTCTGAAAAACTGGAGGACTGAATTCAAACTATCATTCGTCTAATTGGAATAAAAATTACTTTTACTGACTTTATTGGCAAGTCTGACACACACGTCATTGGACAGCCTTTGAACGCCACCGCAGTTAACATTTCTCATTTACAAAAGTTTCATTGTAAAAGTTTAATCTGTTTAGTTGATTTGCTTTAATAATCCTTGAGATGTATTTGAAACTTGACAGCAGTCCAGCTGTGACAAAGGACTTGCTTATAGTTTAGAAAGGCACACAGCTGTATATTGAAGGTCCAGTAACTTAAACCACTTTTCAGGACAAAACAAAAAAGTCACAGAGTCTCATGCATATGCTGTCCTGACCGATGCCATGCCACAGTTTTATCATAAAGGCCTGATGAAGACAGTCACAGCATGAATGATCTCGATGATAAAACAGCAATTTTACTAAACTGGGGGACTGTGGAAGTGGGGCCTTGTTGAGAAGGTATCTGTAATAGACCTACAGAGGTCTGTTTTCAAGATGGAGAAGCTGTCTTTACAGTGGTCTCAGCAGCGCTTCAGACAGGTCATCATGACAGAAGCTGCACTGACGCTATTCTGGAGTAAATGGGACATGACTCACAGCGTGACGGAAAAGACTGATTGATCTTACGAGGCAAAACTTTTGCTATTTGGGTGGAACTAAGTATCATGTCTGATGAACACCACAGCAATCCACTGCTCATTATCTGGATTAAACAATGTTTACTGTGAATTATGGTGATATAGGCCATGGTTGACCTGTCAGGATCACAATGAACCAAAGTACAACCAAGGCAATGTTGGAGCAGCTCCAGGACAAGACTCTGGAGAGTCAGAGATACTCAGCCGAAGGTCAGATCTCACTACAGAACATCTGTGCAAAGACCAGGAGATATAACAGGATACCGGATTCTGTCGACAGACTGGCGACCTGTCCAGGGTGTACCCTGCCTCTCACCCTATGGCAGCTGGGGTAGGACCAGACCCTGACAAGGACAAGCAGAAGAGAATGGATGGATAGCCTGGTTTCTAAGTGACTGTTAACATGATGAGTTGGTCATGATTCAGTGCTTTGTCTTTGTTTTTTTTCTGGCCCAAAAAGCTTTTGAAACTATTTTGACTTCATCAGTTTTGTCAAAACTAGAAAATTGTTGTGGACAGACATCCATATCCTGAGTAGATTAGAACACATTACTGCCATGAGACAAGTTGTTTTGAGTGAAGCTTTCACTGTCAGTCATTTAGACACAAATGAAACTTGTCATGGTCGTGTTACAGATGACAGCGACTGATGTGACAAGGTGTTCCTACAGCTAAAAGTGTCATAAACAAAGAACATGTGCTCTGATTTCAGGCATATTCCATTTGTCCCCCAGAGCGTCCTCCACAGTGGACATGCTGTGGAAGCTCTGGGCACCTCTAAATATATCTGCCAACGAGTCAAAATCACATGTCACTAACTATCAGGTGTTTTTTCTCCAATACAAGCATCAGTGTTTTCGAAGCTGAATTACTAACCTTCAAAGAAATGTTGGACTGTTTTTTTAGGTTTGTTCAAATTGTGAAATTGTCAGGAACTGAGGCCTAATCAATTCCAAAGACACTATAATACAATTTATGAAACAAATTCTGTGCAGTATCACTCTCTACCAGAGGCAGATGCAGTTTTAAAACAGACAGCCCGTTTCAAGCTTGAAACCAATAGTGTGAAACTAATGAAAGGACAATAGGAGCAATTAAATAATAAACAACAATATTACATGGCAGGCTTATAAAGGACAATATATTACAACAGATTCTGCCAGGCAGGAGGAAAAGATAAAGACCTCAGAGGAAGTTTATGAATGTAGTGAAGCAGGACATGCACAGTTGGTGTGACGGATGAAGATGTTAGGAACAGGGTGAGATCGAAGCAGATGATCTGCTGTTGGGACTCTGAAAAGGACCAGGAAGCAGAAGAGGAAGAAGAGGAAGAAGAGGAACTAAAGTGCATTAAAAATGATCAGCTGCAGATGGACTAGGGGCCGTCACAGGTGACCACCTGTTTGACCCGCTGTCCTAAGGTCGGCACCTCAGGTCAACCAGGTCCCACAGCTCGAGGCTCACTAAGAGCATCTTCCCCTGGGCCATTCAGACTGTTAACAGACACCATCACCCCACACCTGCCCACCAACCCACCAATCTGAGCCATGGTCTGAGTAACCCTCATCACTCAGACCACCAACACTTTTTCGTTCCTCTACTTCCAAGCACTTTGCAACTTGTTCTCTAAAATGTGCTTCTCTCATGTTTTTGTATATATTTTTCTTATTTCTACATATTTCCTCTGTTATTTATCCGTGCTGTTTATTATTTATATTTTATTCTGGCACAGTTGGTGTGGAGCACCCACAATTTTGTTGTACATGTATAATGACAATAAAGGGCTATTCTGTATTCTACAAACAGTAAAGAGAGGCCAATACAAAGACTGATGATTACAGAAGTAAGGACAGCAAAATATTAGCACAGATTTTTTTTAAATTTTTTGCTGCAGTGACCCAAATTGGCCACCGTAGCTGCCTGGCCCTTTCAGAGCCAGCTTCTGTTGGCAGTGTCTTCCTATTTAAAGAGCGTTTTACCTTCCCACTGTCAAGTCCTGCTCAGAGGGGCTTGTTTGATCAGAGGGGTTTTCTCTGTGTCATTGTAGGGTATATACCTTATAATAAAGCACCTTAAGGTGAGTGTTGTTGTGATTTGGCACTATATAAATAAAACGGAATTGAATTGAAGGGATGGATGGATATGAATATTCACTTTGTCTGTAACCATTTTATTCTATTAACAATAAAACACATTTTCCAAATGCCTCCATCTAACAAACTGCCACTATTTTATCTGCAATTTATTATTTTATCATCAAAATTTGAGAGTGTCACAGCTGTAGCTCCATGGTAGACAGAGTTACCACCTGTCACACGAACTATCACTGGACATCCTGTCTGCAAAACAAATGTGCTTTCTTTAACCATATTCTCACTCTTCTAAAATGTCACTGTCTTTAGTTCCATGTCAACTTAAGCAAACACTCCAGTGTTGCTCAGCTGTGGAGAATATTTCATTTGACAGCACACAAAAACATTAAGAGGATAAGACGTAGGATAAGAAATGAGAGGTAACAATGGATCTGAAGAAATGTGAAGATGTAAATCACAAATATTTTGTGAATCAGAGGAGTGAAGAGGGGGAAAGGGACAGATAAGAGAAATGACATTTACTTGCTTATTCAGCCAGCGGGCCCAGCTGAGATTAAGGAGCTCTTTCAAAGGAGAGCTGGCTGTGATAAGTCAGGCTGTGTGTCCACTGGGAACGTCCTCTTAAACTGCTGCCTTCCTTTTATCATTGTTTACTGTGGAGAGAGGAGTGTTAACAGAGAAAGTGTTGCAAAGTTTCACCATCCAAGACCAATCCCTCCCACCTTTGCTCTCAGAAGGGAAGAAATCTTTTTGCGCTTGATTGAAGAGGTAATGAAGAATAAAGAAGCACAGCACACCTGCGATGAGTTCAGAGCAAAGAAAGCCCCATACGCAGCTGTGGTTAAAGTCCTCTGACCTGCCGAGCAGAATGGAGCTGGGGCGGTGTCATGGATTCAACAAATATGTTCAAGCAATTTAACAATTTGTTTGTCCAAATTTCTGCAGATTATTTTATTTAATATATGCTATAAATGTCCTTGTCTGTGGTGTTATCTAACCAGTATGAAGGACTTATTCCCTTCCAGCTGAAACACAGTACACAGAAAAAGACATACAAATTATAGAGCTTTAATTTAATTCAAAATTTATAATGTTCTGTTCATTTGAAACAGCTTTCTTGGAATTGTAGAAGAAAACTGAAACAGTGTTGCAAAATCTTCAGTGTCGCCTTTTCATGTTTAACAGAAGCCATTCAAAGCTGCACATTGTAATGTAAATAGATCCAGTTACAGACCCACAAGTTAAAATGGAGCTATTATGATTTGTTGAATGTTCTGCATTGATATACAGTTTCAGTGATGGTTGCTCATATGGTACATAATACACCACACTGTATGATGTTATAGAGGGCAATAATGCCATATTGACCTACCATTTAAACCCTTTGCAAGGTTCAGGCAATCAGAAAACAGAGGGTTAATGGAGTCAACATCTTGCTTCAGAAAAGATCAGTTAAGCTCCTAAAATATGCAGATCAAAATGTTATGAACACACTTGGCAACTGGTGAAGTCATGTGGATTAGCTGGATTCAGTTGGAGGGTATCAAACATCAGTGAAAGTTGCATTTATCAGAATTTTAAGATAAAAAATATCTTAATGTAGTGTATGACAGGCTTACAAAAACCATAACCAGATGGAGTTATGGTGGAGTCCTGTGGTCACATGACAGAAGAAACCTGCCAGGAAACATATACACAAACCCACTGTGTGAGCAGCAGGCAGAAGGGCAGTTTGTCAGAAGGGAAGTCACAAACTCTGCAGCCTGTTTGGCTTTGTGTTGAGTTTATTATTTGAAGCATCAAGCTTACACTGATCATATCCTTCACAAATCATTTTTGGGCCTCGGTGTTAGGCCAAACGCTTCAAAAGCAGCAGACCTGCTCACTGAGCACCAGTCCAGCTGATCAACCACCTGTAAGCCCATCAAAGACCACTTGGAGAGGATTAGCAGCATTGTGGGCTTTGATATCAAACCAGAGGTGAGCATGTTCCTGCAGAAACATGTCTGATACGTGTGTGACGGTGGACAGCCCAACGAGCTGGAATCCGGTGTGAATTGGGTGACATAAAAAAGGCTTCACAATCTATTTCCTAAGATTTTCCTTCCTGTCCAGCATCACAGGACAGCTTTTCACACACCAAACACACCCTGTGTGTCCATCCTCACCTGAAGAGCTGCTTTAAGGCCATCATTAAACTGGGGTTCACTGAGGACATGGGAATTACATAGCTTTAGTGTCTTTTTCTCACCCAAAGAAACAATTCTGTGATCATTCACATTAGTTTTCTTGTATGGTCTTGCAGGCCAGCTGGTCTTCTACATGTGCCATTGATTAGATTTGATGTTGCAACTCCTAACATTTGTTTAATGCCTTTAGGATTCTTTTGTTTTTGCAGGCTAATGATGACATCTGTCACTTGCATCTCATCAGCATTTCTTTGGACCTCATATTAGGAGCTTCAGTGAACAGCTACAAAATACAAGTTCAGAACCTGGGATCAGCTCTGGTTCATTTGTCATGGAATAACAATCCGAGGAGGTGCTTGTCAGCCAATTTTGTTCAGTTTTGTTTGAACATCTGAAACATCTCTGACTTAAAATCTGCTTCATTGGCATAGAGAGCTTTAGAAAGAATGATCCTAGTACTTATGGACCCAACTGTATGTGGCATACATTTGGATTCATGTCTGTGCTTTTGTCTCAAAAACAGGGCAAAATGTTTTGAGGAGAACCTTGTGCAAAAACCATAATCAGTTCACAAAGTACAAGATGGCATGGTTGTTGACATTCAAGAGAAGGGATGGAGAAAGTGAAACAGTGAAAAGGGAAGGTAATTGGAGGAGGTGGCCAACATGACTACATGAGCTAATGATTAATAGCTTAATTAGCCACAGTTATCCAATTAATGAGTGCTAATGAAATCCTGCAGGCAGTTGTGGCTGCACCGACATGTCACTGCTAAAAGAGAAAATCTGTGTGATCATTTTTCTTCTGAAATGTGGCAAACACAAACACAAACTACGTAAAAATGCACAGACGAGCACACAATGCACATAAATGATGATCAGTCTTCACATGCCTGACATAAACACATTAACACACTCGGGCTCACACTTGGAACATTAGAGCCTGGTATGGCAACAATTATCCAACATTAGAGACGGACAGTGAAAGACTCGTGGATAAAAATCTCCTGCAGTACAAATGAGCTGACCTCCGTTTCATGTAAATAATGAGATCTGCCTGTTTTACAAAGAAACAAAAGTCCATTAGTGTATTATTATTTTAATTATTGGGATGATTAACACCAATTAGTGCTAATGTCTAGATGAGTAGCAGGTAAGTTCATGCATTTGACAAATAGCAGCAAGGTGAGAGCAAAGGACAACTACAGGGAGAGCAGTGTGATCAAAACTTTGGCTCCATGGGCTCATGTGAGAGATTCATATAGGGGAGAAATTCAGAACCATTCAAGCAATTATGTGATTCATAAACGTAACAATATTCATAAACAGCAGAGGGCCAGGAAGGACTTTCCACCGTCACATCAGAGACAAATGTTGGACAGTCTGAACCCAGCACATCAGGTCTTACAGTCAATGTCTAAAATCTGGTGACCCATCATCGGTGATGACAAGTAGCCCCAACCCTCCCAGTCTGAGTCCTAACTGGGATAACTATTAAAAACTGCTATCAAAAACATTCTGATAGCATTGCTTTATGGTTATAGGTGTACCAAAGTGCTTCAGTGGTACTTCTTGTGAATGTTACGGCCCTAGCAGGGGCTCCTTCTGAAGTTGCCTGTGTGGGCGTGTCCTACCATCTCTCCTGCCTCAGGTGCCACCTTTTTCTTTAGTACAGCTGACTCCCATCAACAATTAAAAGTATTTAAGGGCAGAGAAAGGTGAGCTCTGGTGCCTGAGTGCCATGTGAGTGTTTGCAGCTAGTGAGCTGTATTTTGTGATTGCTTGCTCCTGCTCGGTGAAGCGGTGTGTGTTTGGTTACTAATCTCTTTGACTTTTCAGTTTACTGACCAATGCTTGAGTTTTGTTTTGTTTTGTTTCTTTAAATGGTGATAGTGGCTTCTCCATTTCTTTTAGTTGACTTATTAATAGAAACTTTAATAAAACTCTTTAATTTAACCATTTTGCCTCTGTCTCCTTTTTCTGACCCGGACACTTTTTGTTACTTTCTCTCACTGCTTGGACCCCTTTTAGGGGAATGTAACACAATCTTCATAGAAATGATGACAGAATCACATGTTGTGGTAGTTAAATGTTAGACTCCTTCTTTTGTCCCAGTGGAAGTAAGCTTTCAGATGTTTTTGGTATATGTTGTTTTTTTAGTTGAAATATCCGTCCACATTTTTCTGGTCACACAATTAAAATATGTAAATGAACATTTCCTTTTTCTGTTACTGTCGTCAGGGAATTCTTTGCCAGTCTTAACATTTTTTACACCAACTCGACAAGCCATCTGCCATCCACGAGTTTTTGAGTCTTTTTCACTTTCAGTTAATATCTGAACAATTAACAATTCTTGCCACACTGCCAACAACAGCGATAGCAACACTGACCGCGATTCTGGAGCAGTGAATGTCAACTGGTGGCCTGCGGGCCACATTCAGCCCGCCAGAGCTTTCCATCCGGGCCCCAGGGAATTACTGAATTGAGGAAGAACCCAGTGAGGAGAAACACCTCTTAAACATTTATTTTTGTGTTCAGATGCTAATTTCATCTATAGTTGTTTTTCACAAATTTTTCATGCTTGAAATATATTCAGAAGGCCTTTCTCCTGCCAGTGTACCCAACAAACTATGACATTGCATATGTCTAGTGGCTTGCTGCAGCAAAGGTAATGTGAGTCTCTTAACGCTGACAAGCTAAGAGATAAGATTTATTCTGAGTATCTGACCCTCACAGTGTCTGCTGAGAAAATGTCTGGCCCTTAAACAAACGCAGTTGATGATCCTTATTCTAGAGTATTTCTTTTGGTAAAAGATCAAAGTCAAGCCCTCATTCTGGCCATGACATAAATAATGACACAGGGACACAAAATAGGGCCGTGTTTCCCAAACACTGTGCTGTGGCACATAGGTGTGCCATGGAAGATTATCTGGTTCCACCTGATTGGTACTCCAAGCGATCGGCGTGAGTAATGTGCAGAACAATTACATGCTCTTCCACTAGAGGGCAGTACACCTACCTGATCTAATTAAATGGGTTGCCAACTGCCAGTAAAACAGAAGAAGAAGAAATGACATAATAGTCATGCTGTGAGTGAGATGATGCAGAGTGTAATAGCAATAGATGAATATTTGAAAAGAAAAAGTAGTCAGTGTGACCTGGTCCTGGAGAAAACTCAGACCCAGATGAAGGCCCTAGCAGGAGTAGTGGCCGGAAGAAAGCAAAGGTATACTGGGGACAAACCGAGCCAAGTATGCTATACCTGGTGCGCGGGGAAAAATTATTGATATGCTTGTTGTGACATTTTTGTTTGGTTGTGTGCTGTGTGATTTTTCTAATGTGAAATATGTGCTGTGGCTCCAGAAGGTTGGGAAACACTTCAAATAGAGGACAAAGATGAATTTTAGGATGAGGCAACTGAGCCTTTTGGAAAGTTTTGCTAACTGAGCTACAGAACTTTGTGTTTCTGTATCACTGAGAGTCCTTAGTTAAGCTCAGAACTCTCTGTAAAGTTTTAAAACCTACTATCCAGAGAGGATGTATCTTAGAACCTCCCACCTGAGGAGGAGGAGGAGACACTAGGGGAGATGAGTTGGGACATCAGGCATTTAACGAAATGTGACGTCTTTGTTTCAGAGCTGTCAATGATTTTTAAAGCATTGTCAATTAAACATGACATTTGGTACAGATTCAGCATCTGTTCATTGTTTTGTTAGAGCCAGCTGCTGAATGTAACACCACTGTAATTTACCAGCACAATGTGAGAAGAAATTAAATATACAGATGTCATACTTTTGTGTTTTTGCCCACAAATTGTAAATATATATTTTTACCCTGCAGCTGATCATCTTAATAAATACAGCCTATAAAATACAAAACAGTGAGCTGCTGGGTTGTAAAATGATGCAACCCTACATATGACAGCAATGGAAGCTCTTTATGGAACGGAGCAAGATGTTTGTGTTCTTGTGCAGCAACAAGGAGCTGAGGTCACAGTTATGGTTAATCATACTGGACCCAAACTCTGAATAGATAAATACTTTCATGTAACAGCACATTCAGCTTTAATCAATCCTTTGATTCTTTAAGTATTGTTACTGTCCCAGCTGAGGCCACCAGTACGAGTCTTCGGGGTGTGCATCCTCTCTAACAAAGCTTCTCTTCTACATGAGAGAAGATGAGGCCCGCAGTAACCCAAGGGAATGACTTCATCTTCATGCAGAGTAACATATCCTCATACATGGAAGTGCTGACTCTGATTCTCACTACTTCACACACTGCAAACTGCAATATGGTTTACACTCTGTGTGCTGCAAACCAGAAGCAGAAGGAATTTTTCAGTGGTGAAGGGAAGAATGGATTCACTTAAAGGGGACCTACTATGATCATTTCCAGCTCCGTATTTTTATTTCTGGGGTCTGCTAGAGGAGCCTTACACGACTCCTTGGTGCAGCAGCTGTTAAACGTCTGTGTAAAACAAACTGTTTTAGCTCCTCTTTCTTTAGGCCATCCTACAGAAACCTTCTGTTTAAGAGGAACAGCCAATCTGAACAATACTGGCTTACACAGCATGGGAGAGGCGTCTGTGCTCACAGCTACAGGATAGTTATGCTGTGCAAGCAGACTGCAACATGAGGAGGGGCCTTCTTATGCTCTACAGTTTATCCCAGGCCTTATTGGACATGTTTTTTAATTCCCTCAGAAAGTTCACTCTCATTTGAACATGTCCAGAATAATTTCACAGGGAGGGGTACTCCTGTCCTCTGATTCCTTACAATAGAACTTCACCAGCAGTTAGCCTAATAATACAAAGGAGGAGCAGTTATATCAGATATTCTTCCTCAAGGAACACAATCAACTTTAATTGCTTCACTTGAAGCAGTGATTTACTCTCGGCACAAAGGGATTACTTCATGTATTGGCAGAGTCCTCATACGTGGAGGCACTGACTCTCATCCACACTTGTTTTACATGTCCAGAGTTGTCCCTGTGCACATCACAAAGCATTGCGTGATCAAGACAGCAGAGCATCATCTGCAAAAAGAAGAGCACTTTTCCCCCCGTCGTATACATAATTCATTAATGTTTTTCTGCCCAGCATGTGGTTTTCTTATGGTTGTTTGCTTGCTTAATTTTCCAGTCACTGGATGTTGAATATGTTGCCAGTGCATTGTATGCTCTATATATGGTAACAATGTGTTTTATCTTCACACTCTGAAAGCCTGTGAACCTTTTAGTGCTTACTTCTGGATTCAGATGGGTGATGCTGTCCTTGGTTTGACGTCCCAGCAGGCAGGTCAGAGTTGGGCTACTACTTCTGTCTCGCTATCTTTCATCCACGTTGTTGTCCACATGGTAGATAATAGACCTACATACAGTCTTATGTTACATTAAATCCATCAGCGGAGCATTCGGTCCCACGACTATCTTGTTTTTTAACATAGAAATACAAATATACAAAACTCACTTAACCAGTTTGGAAGAGTGCTTTGTTGAAGGGTGAGCACATCTTAGTGAATACATCACATATATCAAATGAAACATGTTATGGCAACAGTGGGTTTCATATTTAGACCTGAAATCCTACATGTGACCTAAAATAACCTCGAAGTTTATGAACTAAACTTTTGTAACAGTAAATTGGTAACTGAATAAAAGAGCCTCCTTTCCATCGTACATCTAACTAAAGTTGGCCATTTGAGAAACAAATATGAGCATCACAAATATAAGTATCACAATGAAGCATCATGAGTCTGCAGCTGATGCCTTTTTGAAACAAATGCTGCAGACTGACAGCTGGCCTGGCCCTGATTTCAGAGAATGAACAACAAACCGCCACAAAGCTTTGGATTTACTTGAAACAGTGCGGCGTTTCTTTAAAAGAAAACCTTCAGCTGTTAAGCACTGTGGCTGGATCGATCATGCTTTGAGATGATGTTGCACCGGGAACGTTTCACTGATAGAGGGAAGAATTAATTCAATCAGTTGCCAGCAATCTGCAAGCAAACCTCACACCATCTTTATGAAGCTAAAGACTAGAGAGGATGGCTTTTAAAACAAGGTAATGATGTTAAGCTCACCCTGAAACTCACAATCAATTGTCTCAAGTGGTCAAACTGAAAGGTTTTCCATGGCCTTCACAAGCCCTGAACAAACCAGCAGAATGTGTACTTTGATACAGTGGATACATAATTGCTTAAGAATGTCTCAACCTGAAGGCTGAAGTCTGTTTTCTGAAAGAATGGGGGATGCTACCATATATAATTATATTATAATAACATATTATGTTATATAGTTTTATTATAGATTAAAACATAATGTTAGAACTCTAAGGTCATGAGGTACAGGGTTGGGTTAGGGTCAGTATAGCATCTCAATGTTGTTTTGCTAGGTTTGTTTTTTTTTTTTTAACGTGTTTCTGTTTCTGTATGTACACCTAAATTACATTCGATCAACCCAAATGCACTTTTTGTTCTAAATGTAATTCTTAATTCAAAAACTCAAAACAACACAAATAAGATGAAACCTGGCTACTGGATTAAAACCCTTTTGCCTTAAAAAACAAGGTTCTGAATTTGAATCCAAAACTAACCCGGGCCTTTCTCTGTTCAGCTTGCATGTCTGTCTCTGCCTACTCTGACTTCCTCCCATGATTCAAAGACATGCATGCTAGGTTAAGTGGTGATTCTACATTGCCATTAGGTGTGAATGTGAGTGTGAATGGCTGCCTACCTCTAATGATGTTAAGCCACCCTGAATAGACTGGTGACTGTCTAACTGAAAGGTACTCCACCTCTCACAAGCCCAAACCAGCAGAATGTGTACTTTGATAGCAGGGATGGTCTCCAGTTCTCCCTGAAGGCTGAAGTCTGGAGTGGGGATAAGTAGAAGAAAATGGCGAGATATGTTTTCTGTACCAGAAGCATAGAGGAATCTTTAAGGAGTAAGAATGGTGTTTTTAACTGAATGTATATGCACAAGAAATGAGTGCACAAGAAGGACTGTAAAGACTAATGACATTCAGTAGACTCATTGTGTTTTCTTGGTTTCAGTTTAACCCAAAGTGGCATTTCATGTTTGGGTAAGAATGCTGTTGGGGTTAGCTGGTTAGCTCTCTAATATTTTGTTATTTGTTATTTTATTTTATTATATTATATTTTATTATATTTTTTCTAGCACTGTATCATGCTGCTGAGAGATGGTCTCCAGCTGCCCGTCAAACACAGATATGTTTTCTGTATTAGAGGAATCTTTAAGGATGTTGACCTGTGCTAACTTGCATATGACAAATAAACTCATTGTGTTTTCTGAAACTGAAACTGAAAACTGAACTGGTGGGCTTAAACCTATCTTAGCTGAAAATGAGTGAAAGTTAGAGTTTACCCTGGACTAAGAGACAGACAACCATCCACTGCTAAATCCAGTCAACACAAAAAAGGAGCACTAGGCTCCATCCATCCATCCATCCACCCACCCACCTGTCTGTCCTTCCACCCATCCATCTATACATTCATTTATCCATCCATCCATCTATCCTCTTAACTGCTTTTGCCTATCAGCAGCTGCATCACCATGCTACCCCGACTCATGAGAATGCCATCCCTGTAATATGTCCATAATGTGCTGCTGTTACAATCACTGCTCTTCTGGTTTCACTCTTTCCATTAGAGTTTGGAACATATCTGCTGGGATTTGCTCCCATTCAGTCACAAAGGTGTCACCGAGTCACTCCAACTCTAAGACCAGCATTCCAGTTCATTACAAAGGTGCTGAATTGGTTTGAGACCAGTAAAAACAAATTTGCGTTACCCTCAGCTATGGAACATTTCAGAGCTAAGTAAACTGGTCAGTTCAAAATTAGGCTACTTTGATAGCTGCTGCCTTTATAAGGAAAAGTACCTGATTACTTGATGGTAGCATCCTCATGTTCATGTATAACTTGGAAGATTTATTAGACAAAACAGGACGCTAGTCGGTAGGAAACAAGAAGATGTAAAAGGAAGAAAGTAAATGTTGCACATATTCTGTGGGGAAAACGGCAGGTAACAAAAGACAAAAGACCAAAACAAAAGAAATACCATCCACAGGGTATTAATGTGTGTATTCTTTAACTTGAACCCAAGAACACAAATGTATGTGAGCAGAGATCCAGTTTTTCTATCTATCTATGGATCTGTCTTTTGTATGTGGATGCTGTATGGATTGTGTTGGCTGTCAAATCTCGTCTGTGTAATTAGTGCCTGCTGGCGATATTTGTGCTCTTCTTCCCTCTCATCCTCTCTCCCTCACTCTGAATTATCTGTGATGCCTCTCCTTCTCTTTCCCTCCACTCTACAAAGCAATAAAAGAGACGGGCGCGTGGGTGTCGATTGCTGCTTCACGTTGCTGCTCAGCTGACAGGCAGGAGAGGAAGGAAGCAAGGAGAGGAGGAGGAGGACAGAGGGAGACAGGAGAGGCGATGAGATGGCGTATGAGAGAAGGAGGAAAGAGAGAGAGTAGGAGGGAAAGAGTGTTTTGTGTCTGCAGCTGCTTGGGTGACAGAGAGGATGGAGAACAGAACAGAATGTGCTCTGTGTGTTTGTGTGCATTCATGTGTGTATTTTGGTATACAGTATATGTGCTGCAGCTTGTGCACTCTGCGCATGTTGTTAGGTGCGTGTACGAGCTGAATGCATTTGCATGGCCGAATGTGAAGAAGAGAATCCATGGAGAGAGATGAAGAGGTTTGTTTTGATAGTGAGATGGAGGTAGCATTGACCTAAATACTAAAAGCATGTTTCACACAGAGGAAATGAGGCTCTTAAGCCCAACGATCTGCAGCGGCAGCACAGCTACTTAGCTAACTAGGAGAGATTTAATGACCCAAGAGAATACTATTAGAGAAAATAGTGAATTATATATGATGATTTGATACAGTTAAAAAACAATGCCGTGCTCTGTAACCCGAACTCATTTGTCCTAAATAGGGTAAAATGAATTGAAGTACAGCTCATGCACATCTGATCAGAATCAGCATGGCTGGTGCAGTTCTCCTTCTAAACGCAGATGTGCAGACCAGGCAAACTGCAGGTTTCTCGAGAATCGATCATCCAAATGTGCACTTTTTCCCCCCATTGTGATTGAAGTTTGTTTTTTGTTTTTTTTTGTCAGCTACACTGTTGCCAAAAGTGCCCAAACCACTGAATTCAGGTGTTCCATCCCTTACTACACAGGTGTGTAGAATCAAGCACCTAGGCTGCAGACTGCTTCTACAAACGCTTGTAACAGAATGGGAATGTCTTACTAAATATTCCACTGTGGACTGTTAGAACAAAGTAGAAGTGATTGGAAATGACAGCAACTCAGCCACAAAGTGCTAGGCCACATGAAACCACAGAGACAGGAGGTCAGCAGACGCTGTGGTGCACTGAGGGCGCCAATTTTCTGTAGAACAGTATGTAGAGAGCTCGTGGAATGGGCTTCCATGGCCGAGCAGCTGCATCCAAGCCAAGCCTGCGTTTGTCTTCCCAGAAGGCTGTTATCTCTGCTACAGGGATTTTCAGCACCTAGTAAACAGATGTCTCTCCTGTTCATGATAGCAGTTGTTGAATTGCTCAGGAGTTTAATTTAATCTGATTAGAATCAGAATATTAAGCTCTATGTAGGGGGTGTGTGTGTGTGTGCGTGTGTGCGCGGCGTGCCTATTTTGTGTGTTGTGTGTGTGTCATTATCTGTTTTACCATTGTAATGTCAATCTGTGGGCAATTTTGGGTTAATAGAAAAAAATCTGCTAAATTATGAGAACAACTCACCCAAATAACTTCACACTTGACATCGCACCTCCTCAGGTCCTCATGAAACCCCCACCGAGTGTGAAGCAGATCAGATGCGCAGCAGAGAAAATTCAAGAACACAAAAACATGAGATGCCCTTTTTTCAGTTACTGATTTGCAACATCATATTTAATTATGAAACAAAACCAGAGTGAAAGTGTTTAGCATATAGTACTAAAAGTACAAATGTTTTACTATAAAGAAACATGTAAATTGATGTGTGATTCCTAATAAGTTGAGAATATTCCTCTGATTCAAAGATTAAACAAACCATTTAAAAAGCAAGTTGATTATCAGAAAAAATGTGTGTGAAAAACGATAATAACAGTCAGATTCCAGATTCGTTTGTAGATCATTGGCTCTTGTGTGGAAGTGAACGTAAAATGTGTTTCTCTGTTTTTATGTTTGGACACGTTCACTTGTCTTCAATCTGTGGTTTTATCCAAACTGGGAAGCAATTTGTAGCTGTGTGCTTTTTCACTATACAAGTAGAAGTTACTATTAATTATGTGTTTTATTATTAAAGCTTTGCTGAAGGAGGCAAACAGGTAGATGAAAGATTTTTAATGAATCTGGACCACAACAACAAAATGTTGTATTATTAAACAATTTTCTGGCTCATTTTTTTAAGGAGGTCTTGTTTGAAAATCACGGTCCTTTTCCAGTAATAGCAAAAAATAAGACCCGCCACTCTGTGAGTTCTATACTCATAGATTCATATTTGGGTGAAGTGTGACATTTAAAAATAAAAGTATATGAAATGAATTCATGTTACAGATTCGGTGCAATGACCCCCTGGTGCCAGATTCTATTATTAAAGCAGTGGAGCAACTGCTCTGGGTAGTTTGCTGCATGCTGTGTACATAATGTAAAGGATAAAGTACACACAAACACGCACATTATATAATAAATAGAAGGGTGTTGTTTGTTTAGGGAGGTTGGCTAAATCACAGCTTCATCTCCTCCACCTCCAGGGTTACCCTTACCAAAGCACTCCATCATCCTCCTCCTGGTACCTTCCCAGCTATCTGTGCAGCAGGTGTGGATGTGTGAAACTGCGTAAAGGTGAGGCACAGTGCTGCTGCGTGCTCAGCAAAAAACCTCGACAGATAAATTTAGCTTAGGAAGGGGGACAAAGAAAGTAGTAAGCAGAAGCTTTTTATTAAGCGGTTCTGATATCTCTTACTGTATGTGCTCTGCTGTCCTCAGTGTGCCCAGGAAACAGAAACAGAAGCACGATGTCATTTACATTTAACTAACTTACTGAGAGGAAAACACAACCCCCCCCAAATCCTCTGAGCTTTAAAGTCATACTGGTCTTTTTAACATATGTATTGATATTGCATTAATAAATTAATGCAGCAAAATCACAAAACACGTTACAAAACACGTCTTTTCTCCCAATCCTTGTGTGAATTATTGATTTTCTTATTAAAGCAGCACAATAAATTATGTCAGGCGTGTGGCCGTGCACGTTTGTTTTGCTATAGAACAAAGCTGTTTTAGTTTGACGCCTGATATCACCAAAGAAACCAGAACTTAAACTGTGTGTAACAAACAAGTATATTCTGTTGTTCAGTTTATCCAGTGTTCTCACTGATAGTGAATAGTAGAAATCGACTGATGTTTTCCCCTTAAAATATGTTTATTTCAGTCCAAATTTCACCGGTGTCAGTCGGGGGATGACCAAGCTGTAAGACAGGGAAAGGGCAGAGATGCAATCAGAAGCCCACATATTGCACAAAGGGAAAATATGCTCTTTAAGAAGCACTGATCTGTAGCAGCAGCTCTGACTCACTGACCTCAGGACTCTGAGGGCCACTGAAGAATTTCTGTCAAATGCTTTTTACAAATGCAATGAATTATACATTTTTTATTTGATGCACTTTCAGTGCAAAGTAAACAGATGCTGCAGGGCGCTAACACAAATGAATCCAAACAAATGGAAATTCACAGAGACCTAATGGTGTGCACGTGTGTGTGCGCGTGCTGTTTGTGAAGTGTTTTTCTTTTTTTGCACATGTGCATCTGAAAGTGTGTAAGAGTGTGTCTGTGAGAATGTGTGACTGCGGCTCCTGTGCAGAGGTCCACCTGTTTATGAAAAACATTTTATGTGCAGATTTATTGAGGACCATAATTTTCTTATTTATGAGACACAATATTTACTGAGGAGCAGACAGACCCGATAGGAGCCATCAGCAGTGTGTGTGTGTGTGTGTGTGTGTGTGTGTGTGTGTGTGTGTGTGTGTGTGTGTGTGTGTGTGTGTGTGTGTGTGAACGAATGCATATACCTATTGATTTCTTGTATAATACAGTCTTCAGTTCAATTTCTCCGCACAGACTGAGATGACTAGCTACTAAAAATGATGTATGACATATACTGATGGACATAGTTTCTCCTTAAACAGTTTGATCAGTCAGCAGCATCTAAGAAACACCACAGCCAAGAGAGTGACGTGAACATGGAGTGGCAGCCACACTGCAGCCACACACACACACACACACACACACACACACAGTCAGCGTGAAACTTTATTGAAAATCAGCCTGCCCAAAGCTAACACTGAACCAGCGATACACTGATGGGGCACACTGCTCGGTGGAGCCCAGACATGATCCTTTCAAGCCTTTTGTTGACAGACTGTTAATCCGAAATACATTACTTCATGCTGCAAGTTTCCACCTGAACCACCTCAAAAAAAGCCTACCTGTAAGCCAGCTGATTAGACTCAAACGTATCTGTGAGAGCAATAAGAGCAAAGAAGAGATGTTGAACAAATTTAAAGAAAAACAGGGAGGACTGGTTAAGATCTGCAGAACAGAAGCTGAATTCAGTAAGCAGGGATTTCTTTCTAGCAACTAAGAAATGTCCAAAACTTAAACCTAACCTTGTCTTTTGTACAACCTGCACACCAAAAACCAGCAACATGAAAGAAATAATTTGAAAACATTGGTACATCCTTCAAAACGACCCAAACTTATTAGGGACCTTTAAAGAACCACCAATGATAACCTATAGGAGAGGAAAAAATATTATAGATAGGCTTGTTAGAGCTTCCCAGGACCCTGATACACCAAATAAAACCCTGATAAGCCATAACATACAAGGTCATTTCAAATGTGGGTCATGCATAAATTGTCAATACACCAAAAAGGTAAAATCATTCAAAGATCCTAACAGTGACAAACCATTGCCATTAAGGGCTTTATTACATGCAGAACTAAAAGTGTAATCTGCATGATACAGTGACCATGCAATAAAATATATATAGGAGAAACATCCCGCCCTCTGAAAGATTGAGAAACATGCGATCTTCCCAGTCCTGCTGCAAGACAAATGATAAACACCATACACCTAATGTTTTAGGCCATTAAACTCACTTTATTAATTTTATCCGATGGAATCAAACTCAATTATGTTAAGATAGGTCAGTTTTTATCATTAACGGTCTACCACCATTCACTTGGGCTGTGTCTTAACCAATTAACTGCTAATTAATACACTTCATACCATCTCTATCCCCTATGAAGGTGTGATTGGTTCATTTGAATGTTTTTTTTCTGTTTCCACTTTGTTGATCTGCACACACACGCTGTTGCCTTTACCTTTAACATTGCTGGAGTTCCTGCGTTGTTAGTTGGACTGTTAGTTCACTAATGAAACTACCAGCTCACTGACTTGCAGGTAGATTAGCCACCAGTGTTGGTCAAGTTACTTGAAAAAGTAATCAGTAACTAATTACTGATTACTTCCCCAAAAATACCGTTACTTTACTGATTACTTATTTTCGGTTTTTTTTAAAAACAGTTTACAACCTGAATAGTATAAAGCGATAGATCTTTCAGCCCAATTCTATAATCCATCATACGTAATCAAATGGAAAGTAACTTTAATCTAATTACCGTTTTGCAACATTCTCTGACTGGAATTTGTAATCCTATTTTCTGCACATTCCAGCACATAAAATAAAATATGTTTTTGTGTTTACTTGAAAAAAAAACACAGTAATCAGATTACAGTAAAGCAGGAGCGTTACAGCCCATCTCTCAGTGGAAGAATCCGTGAGTTTCCACAAAGATCTTGGAAGTTTAGGGGTTTAAAAAGAAGTTTTCTTCCCACGCAGTGAACAGTGGACACTAATGTTTTGTCACTTTTATGGAATCAAACTCAAAGCCTTCCAGCTACTTGGTCTTTTGATCTTGAACTTGTTGCCACGAACGTCGCTGAATTTGATGGTTCTTGCATTTTTAGTAACTAACGCAGCGTTCTCTTCTAATTACCGTGAAGACTATTCATTCTAACGCACACACAAAGATTCACTCGAGACTACTTGGTCTTTTTTCTTATTTTTGAATTTGATGGTATTTTTCTACTCTTATGAAGACTATTCATTCTCGCACACGTTCACAGACCACATTATTCTATGCCTTTAAGCATTTGTTAATCTACATAACAGTTTGGAGGTCAGCATCTTGCTCATGGACACTTTAACACAAACCACTTACTATTGACCTCCTGATTAGAAGACCTTGCTCTGTCTCTGTGGGCTTTCATGGTCCCACTACATAGAGTCTTCTAACATTTTCTGTTACAAATGACTTAATAGGTAGAAATATGTGACATTTTTCTTCTTTTTTCTTTAAAAAAGCTGATTAAACTGAGTAAAAGCCTTCAATGTGAGTGTGTAAGTAACACCAAATAAACTCCTGCTTGGCCAGGCCGTAGTCTCTTTTCACAGCAGAAACATTTAGTGTGATGAGATTGGATTTGTCCTGGGTTCCTTTCATTTCCTGCCCTGGTACCAACATACAGGCAAAATTGTCCCCTCATTCATGCACCTTTGTTATGTAACAGCCATCAAACATGGTTGAAACATCAAGATTATCTCACTGGTCAAACTGGTCAAACTGGTTGTGGTGTGACGGCAAAAACGGTCAGTGGTTTCTTACAGAGCAAGAAATGCTGGTATAAAAACATTTGATCACCAGGAGCAGCGTAGTGGCACAGAGGTTAGCACTAGTGCTAGAGGGGCTAGCATAGCTGGTGATTCTACATTGGATATATATGAACTGCTATTTATTATAGTAGTTGGTGAGCTACTGGGACTTTAACAAAAGCCCAACATCCGTCCGTTTCCAACCAACTGTTTTCATTGTTTTTCAACTAAGATTTGATTTGAATTGATTTGAATTGTTAGATAATGGTTATTCACAGTTAAAATGTCTGCAGGAAGGTATCACAGCAAAGTCCAATGTCTGCCCTCACATGGGGAGGATCTCCCACTCATGACCAGCTCTGTCTAGGTTTTACAGGACCTTTATCTCTCACACAGGTGGAAATGCACACGCAAGCGCGCGCACACACACATACCCCGGTGGTATTCACAACCTGCTTTCTTCTGAGCACCAACAAACCACTCCATAAGACAACAAACACAAATCGTTGAGTTCAACAAGTTCTCCCACTTTCCAAAAGTGGCTTCTGGACTCTGGGGCACTGCCTCTGCTGCCACGTCATCAGTCACACACGTCATCCTGAAAAACAGGATCAATACACTGAAGAAATCTTCTGGATTCCCACATATTGCAAGACATTTCCATTGTTGTTTTTTAAAACACAGACTATTTTCCCTTTTGAAACTGTGTAGTGATACTGATTTTAATAAAACACATCACAGCAAAGTCATTTTACACAAATCTAAACTGCAGCAAGCTCATAGATCCCAACTCCCTAACAGAGCATTTCATGAGTAGAGCTGTTTATGCAATAATCTACTTTAATTTACTTATTGAACAACTTTCCAGTTTCCACTAAAAACATCAGCATCAGATCCAAAAGGACAAACTCATACATTATAATAAATAAGAGGTTATTTTATTAGATGGGATTTTGTTGAAAGAAATGATGCATTCTCATATCATTGGTAAAAAACTGATTTGGTTTATTACCTGTTAAAATAACCACAAAACTATTATAATAATAATGCACAGCATCTGTTCAGAAGACAGGACTAAATATATCCTTAATGTTATTTGAAAAAGAGTCAGAGAAAAGCACTGGCATCAAATTATAGGCAGCAGACCTCCTGGCCACAGACAGGAAGGCCAAGAATCAGACTGTCATTGATGAAAAGAGTCCTGATTACCTCAACACATCCAGAGGTGCCCACTCTGTTTTCTCCCATTCTGCTGTGATGTGGAGGTGGGTGGTTCTGATGCAACAACTTTCTGTTGAGCCCTCTGGAGGTGTTTAACTTAACATCCCACTGCCCTCCCACCTTTAGCCTGAAATCCTAGATATAATTCTGTGTAGTCACTTCCTCTTAACGTGAGTCTGTGCTTGAAGCTTTCTGACACTGAATCGTGGGACCAACGTGGGATGACCCTGTTCTCCCATTGTTGTTTGTTCCCATGGTTAGGAGACAAACATTAATTACTCTTGCATCATTCTGCTTTTTTTTTCTAATGAAGCCAAATGTGATTCTTCTGCACAGCATGTTAGCTGAAATTAAAGACGAGTACGCCGTTTCCTTTGAAATTAAAAAAACTGCAAAACCCAAAGTGCATGAAATTGATTTGGATCAGTTTATAAAAGAGAGGAAATTATAAAAGATGATAAATACATCACACATTCATCTGGTAAACTGGGAAATCTGTCTGACATATGTGACAATGGTCTGGCTTTGAAAATGTCGGAATCTCAATTCCAAACTGTTTTGGTTTTTGGGGGTTTTTTTTCACTCTGCAGCACATGGATGTACTCTGATTTCGTCACCATCCTGGATCTGGTGACCCAGTGTTCATGTGTTTTTTTTTTTTTTGTTTATATAAACACACATATATATGTATGTACACACCATATGCCTATATGCGGTGTGTTTATATTCACATATATATATATATATATATATATATTGAGGGTCCTGATGTAAATTTAATCCCAGCCTCGCTCTATCTGTACAGAGCTGTCTCACCATGATGTTCCGATTTTCTGGAGCCACTCCCCGTCCTTGAATCACCGCACCTCGGATGCAGTACGATTACCACGCGGATGAATACAAGACAAATGATTATAGTGACTATCTATGAAGTTATTAATTATTGTCAAGTTTTGTTTCTGGAGTTCAGTAAGTGAGTCCGCAACGTGTATTTTTGCCACAAAACTATCAGCCGTCTTCTTTGTTTGTCTACCACGGACTATGTCACGGTTGGTTAGCCACCACCATTTTGTCCGTTGCTGCATCTGGAAGTTTTATATGGATCTTAGCCCGGTTATTCTCCACCACCCTTGGGGGCATCAACCAACCCGGGACTTCCTTATACAGGACACAGATGTTCATCTCAATGCCGGCCACTTGGTTATGCTTAAAAATGATGCCTAAAAGCATTGGCTCCTGGGTGTTATGTCTGAATGTGGAGTTTTTAAACAGCCTGTATTCTGGTCTTGATTTGAGTCGCCCAAAAACCACCAGGTTTAACAGCCCTTGTTCCAATCTTGTTCTTGTGCTACCATCCGATTAGTGAGTCTGTGGTGTCTTCCAGTCCTAAACCGTCCAGCCACTGGTAGGATTTCTGGATATCAGCCACGTCCTGACATTTATATTATAAAAAGGGTGTTTTTTCCATGATGGTTCCTGTTCTGTGTCCTGTTCTTTCCTGTTCTACAACCAAATTTCCCCTTGTGGGACAAGTAAAGGATTATCATGTCATGTCTTTGGTTCTCTTGATTGTTTGCTGCTCATGTTATATTTGTAGTTCTAGTTTTTGGATTCGGTCACCGTGTCTTCCTCGTGTTCCACGTTTCATGTCCAGTCACTCTTGTCTCTGTTTGTGTGTCTCCTGTGTCCCAACTATGCTCCCTCTGTCTCCCCCATCAGTCACGTCTCAGTGTCAAGTCCATGGGCGATTTTCTCAATATGCGTGCCCAGTGAGTTCCATCGGATGCAGTACGTGATAATGTCATCAATACAAGACCAAGATTACTGTTCTAAAGTTATTAATTATTGTCAAGTTTTGTTTCTGGAAAAGTCCCGGATGTGTTCTTTTGCCACAAAATATCCGCCTTTTATCGAGCATGCATCGGTGTGTGACTTGGGACAGTTAAATATCCCAGATCATTTCGTCCAAAACTGAACAGCGGACTCCCGGCACATCGTTTTCAACCCCCCGCTCGCGGTCTTCAAAACTTAAAAAGATGATAAAATTGGCTCCTGGGTAGCTGTCTATGTGGAGTTTTGAGTGTCCATTAAAATAAAAATAAAAGCGCACTAACATCTCACCTGCTTGTCTTTCCTAAGGTATGTACACCTCCGTACATGTACACTATTTTCATTAATAGAGGTTTCACTACTGAGGTTAAAAATGATATATAAGTCACTTAGATCACTTATAAATGTTAATGTTTGGTTTATTTCAGTGTTTTATTTGTTCCTGTTCTAAACCGGTTTGGCTGTGATTAAAGTTAAGGATTATAACATGTTACTCACAGTTAATTTAATTGGGGCTGCTCAGTAAAATTTGTAGTTCTAGTTTTCATCACGGTCACTGGTGTTCCAATTGTTCACGTCATGTCCAGTCCGTGCTGTTTGTGTGTCTCCTGTGTCCCAACTCCGCTCCCTCTGTCTCCCCATCAGTCACGTCTCAGTGTCAAGTCCATGTCTCTGTGCATGCGTTGTTTTCTTTTGACAGTCCTATGTTAGCTTGTTCAGTTTTGCTTCCCCTTTGTCTCGTTATGTCAGATTGTTCCCAGCTGTTTCCCATCCTCTCGTTATCCTGCCTGTGTACTTCAGTCCCCAGTCTTCCCATCGTGAGCTGTGTGTCATGTGTCGTTCCATGTTCCCCAGTCTCTTCCAGTCAGGAGTTTCTTAGTCCTGCTTTATATTTGGTTTGTTTCTTTAGTATTCATTTATTTAGTCTTAAGTTTGTATTTTCCAGCAATAAAGCTGCTGCCTTTAGTTAAACTTTCTGTCCGAGGCCGGTGCTTGGGTCCTAACCTGGCCTGCCACACAGCTTATCATGACATATTTACTGCTAATGCACTTAAGGTCTCACAAATATGTTCCCGTGTGGACTTTTATACAGTATTTATATATATTTATACTGGTATGCCTTCAGTCTAACAAGGTTTAAGAGTCAGTAACTCAGTCAGTAAAGAAACAGACATTTCTTTCCTGACTCTGCAGCTCTCTAAAGACAACATTCAGCTGTATTTGTTGCCTGTGTAACTTCCATCCATCCATTTTCTTCCACTTATCCAATTCAGGGTCACGGGGGGCTGGAGCATTTGCCAGCTGTCTTAGGGCGAGAGGCGAGGTACACCCTGGACAGGTCACCAGTCTGTCACAGGGCTAACATAGAGACAGACAACCATTCAGACCTAACCCCGCTAACTGCATGTCTTTGGACTGTGGAGAGACCCCACACAAACCCGGGGAGAACATGAAAGATCCTAGTGGGATTGAACTCGGGACCTTCTTGCTCTTATGCAACCGTGCTTCTGTGTAACTTGGATGTTAATATCAAAAAGTTTCAACAAAGTAACAATTACAGTCTTACATCCATCAATCCAAAGTTCTTCCATTTAACCAATTCAGATTTGTGGTTAGCTTGAAGACTCTGCCTATCATAGGGTGAGAGGCAGGTTAAACCTGAGCAGGTCCTCAGTGTGTCAGAGGGCTAACAACAACCACTCACATTCACACCTGCAGCCACTTTAGAATCACTCATTTATCCACCCGGCTGAGCCTTAGGTTAAGTAAGTGGATTACATAATATGGTTAATAATTCAGTGGTTCTTAACAAAATTTTGAAAATGACAAACTGTACAACAAACATCTTCCAAGTGTTATGGTCTCTGTGATTATGGGATAGCGAAGTGTACTTTTACTGAGCTATTACTTGAGGAAGATGAATGGCTGACATGTCATTTAAAGAGAGGAATTACATACCTGTCAAACTCTGTATCGTCCACATTTTGTGATTTTTCAGCCAGAGAAGCCTTCAGATGGATATGAAGATTGTAGCAGTGTTTCACAGAGAGCTGAGTGTTCACTTTAGGTCAGGCTACTTCTGTGAGCTTTCTATGATTTTATCTATAAAGCCACATCATCTATAAACTACACTTTAGCACATCTAATGCAAATTAACCATCATTTTCCTGCAGTTGCTGGTTTCTAAATGTCACCAGAGCAGCAGATTGCACATCAAGGTCTCCTCCCCCAGATCCATTTCCATTTGTTCAGCCAAAAACAAGACCACTCCATCAATATACAAGTCATTCTGGATGCCAAATGCCACTTGTTAAACAATGCAGTCAGCAGCAGAGGGGAGCCCACAAATCATTACTGCAAACAGCCTGGATCACAGGTGCAAACAGCATTTCTATCTGGATTAAACCACTAGGGGGTTGCTACTATTGAGTAGTTGTGGGAGTCTCCTAGTGGGTGTGTGTTGTTAATCCATTTTCATGAAAGACATTTCTATCAGCTTCAGACTTGATGAATATCTGCTAACTCATGCCTGCTGGACATGCAATCAGACTGTTTACATGATGAAGATCTGTTGTTGTGCTCATTGTGAACTAAAAGATCTGCATTTGAACTAAATGCACACGTGTTTTCACTGTGTTTGTTTTTTTTACTGGTTGTAGATGTAGATGAGTCCCTGGGTTGCTGTGGGTCACTTGGCTCTTCATGAGGGTTTCTACAGTCGTGATCAAATGTTTAAGACCACTTGAAAAATGACAAAATCCTTTTTTGCATGGTTGGATCTTAACACGGTTCCAAACATTTTTTTTTAGCATGCAATTTATTGAAAACAACGCTTAAATTGAAACAGGCTGTTTTACAGCTGATCAAAAGTTGAGGACCACATGTCTTTAAAAGTCCACGTCTGTGCAAAAATGTGGATTCATTGTCTTTTTCTGTCAGGTAGTCACACTGTCGTGATGTTCTGATGACAACTTTTTCCATAGCAGCTCTTTCAATGTAACAAAGTCATAAACAGTGTAGAAAATGGACGTAGCAGCTGTGACTGTGACCACTAAGCTTCTCAGTTAACACAAGCAAGTCTGGTTATGCCCACACACCCATACTGGCTGATTAGTGGTGAGTAATATACAAATAAAACTCTCCAGAAGAGGAGCACAAACCTGTGTCACACAGCAAGTCATGATATGAGCCAGATAACCCTTCATCATCAACATACTGTATGTACTACCGAGTGGATCCCAGAGCACCATGAGAATAATTTAATGCAAAAAGCAATCATAATAAATAGCAATAATAACAAAACGTGTTTACTCACAAATTATTGTTAGTTATGTGACTAATGTCGTTTTGAGAAAATAAATTATTATTTTTGCAAAGTTACACATTTGCATTTTTTAATAAAACTAAAATCTGAACTTTTGAGATTTTTTTATTACTTAAAAGCCAATTCAGCACTCTTTCACTCTAGTATCACTTAATTTGTAATTTTGAATAAACACCGTCTTTGATTTATTTGGTGAAATAAATCTGGGTCATTTTGACCCTAATATAAAATACCTGAAATAAACAAACAACCGGCCATCCCAGAGGTATTCTCCAGGGCATCACCTGCATCACCCAGGAGAAACTGATCCTGGTTAGATGTCTGAACCACTTCAACTGGCTCCTGTCAGTGTGGAGGAGTAGCAGCTCGACTCTGAGACCCAGATATTCTTTGGAGGAAGCTCATTTTTAACACTCATATCGGTGATCATATTCTTTTGGACAGTACCCATGGCTTGCTAGCATGGGGGAGGATATGAACACAGATTTATTTGTAAATCAATAGCTTTGATTTCAAACCTTCTTCTATTCACCACAACAGACCAGTACTGCACTGCAATTAATGCAGATGCTGCACCAGTCTGTCAGCCTTCCGCTTCACTTTCCCTTCACTTGTGAAAAGTCCCAGAGATGCTAAAACTTCACTGGGAGCAGCAACTCATATCAACCACTTTGATACTCAGCTTCTTATATCAACCACTTGATACTCAGCTGCAAACCAACCCAGTGCAAGCTCGAGGTCATCGTTCATTGAAGTCAATAGAACCATATCATCTGCAAAGAGGAGAAATTATGAAACCACCAACTTCACACTCTCCACGCTTTGGCTGTTCATGTAAATACTGTTGACAAATTTTATGGCTATAATCAGTGTCAGAGGACAGCTGTGGTGGACGGCTGTGGGAATAGAGGAACTAAAAACAGCTAAAAGATAAACACAGACTACCACGGCAGATACGGCACACAAAGGTAACACCTTCTTCTAACAGATTTTCCAGCCAAATGTTGGACAGTCACATGAGAAGGTGGAGCTTTCCTCATGTCCAACAAGTGAACATGCAATTATGGTAGCTATTGCAGTTTTCAGTTTAGCAGCAGCATCTTTGTTTCAGGGCAGACCCCAGCTGTATCAGGTAGATCCAGCAGCATTTTGCATGTTCTGATAACTTCAGTCTTTCTTCTTTAAAATGACTAATAAATTGCTCCTACCCCCTGATACTGTGTGATACTTCAATTTAAAAGGCATTGCCAAACCTTAGCTGAATATATAGTTCAGTTTATTGAAACTGCACAGGTGGAATTGGGTGCTTTCGACTGGATCCCTCTGGGAACACAAAACCACATTTAAAAAGCACAATGGTGTGACACCATTAGCAACAAATTTATTAACAAAGTCATGAAAAATGACCACACCTCACTATCTCTCAGTTGGCCAAACTTCAGGCTAATGTCTTGAAGTAATGAATGTGAGGCTTGCAGATTCTCATCAGTTCCAGTTGCGTGTTCTGTCACTCAACACAGCTCACTGTTTTTTAATGCTGTAAAGTTGAGCATTTTAACACGGGACTCTGTGTGGACTTATGCCTCAAGTAGCAGCTGGGGGAACAGCGCACATGCATTTTTCAGCTTCAGAGATTGCCTCTTGGTCAAAGCAGGAAATGTGCACCAAAGAATTTGACACCATACCTTTGGTTTTACAGAAAATCATTCTTGCGGTACCGAAATGAAATGAAATAAAGATGGATCTTCTTTTCTGGCAGTTGTCAAAGCTCAGCTATGAATAATCTCCAAAACTTGATACCAATGAATTCTGATCAAGGACGCCGATGTGACAAGTAGAGACTGAAAATTCAGTGCATCTTGCAGATCCCAGAACTTCCTTTAAAAAATAATAGGACGTTCTGGCTTTGATTCGCTGTTGGTAGCTGTTGTAAGAACATTCAGATCATTTGAAGTGGTTTTAAAAAGTCCTCATGTGCAACAAATATTATGACAAAATATGACAAACTTTATATTTTATTCACTGATTTTGTTGCTTTTAAAATGTCACAGTAAACATAAAAAGCAGGGAACAAGGGGGACACCCACTGGTGTCAAACCATCTCACCCTCAACGGGGGCTGAAAGTGGACTTCCGCTATTCTGTCAAACCTGCATCTGGCTGAGTCTTATCTAACACTCACAAGACACACTCTTCTTTCTCAGGAGACTCAAAAGATTCATACTTCTACCTGTCAGGACTAAAACATATTTGAATGCACAAGGTGTTTTCACTTTTGTTTTACCAAACTTTAGTCATGATTGTTTTAGATGATCTGGAGCCACATTTTTAATGAACCTACTCTAAGGCATGCAGAGTCAGATCGACCAAGCCATTTTCAACTCTGTCTGATTGGAAATAAGAAGCCGAGCAGACTGGAACACAGCAGAGCTTGTGATTTCATTAGATAAGTGACAACTCACTTACGCATGACGGGCACATGTATCTTATTTCATTCCTGCACTTCCAAAGAATAAATTAAGGCCGTAATGAGAAGAGGCGTTCCCCGTCTCTCCTCAGCAGGCTAATTTGTCTTAGAAGGTGTCCTTCAGGAAAAGTTTCTGAATGTTTTAAAGTGGCCTTTTTTGTCCGTTACACTTACGACATTTATCTTACCGATATCTCAGTATCTACTATTGAATAGCAAAGAAAACAGGGCAGTGTTACATAACGGGTAGTATGGGACCATTGGCCTGAATTCATTATTACAGAGATGTTTGTTTGGTAGATGTGCTAAGCTTGCTGTTTCCCAAAGTATCAACCCCGTTGGCTTTCCAAATGTGGCTGCTCTGCTTCACTCCAGAGACCTGCAGGAAGTCTCAAGGAGTCGCTATAACAATGAGAAATGTTCAGGCCTTTGGTTATTTAAGTGTCTAGTGAGCATAATAATCACAATTCTAGGTCATCCTCATTGGTCTCCTGCTAATATGGATCACCTTTGGGCCACACACACACACACACACACACACACACACACACACACACACACACACACACACACACACACACACACACACACACACACACACACACACACACACACACAGCTGGATCTTAGCACTAACCCTTAACAGCTGTACGATAGTAACTGATCTTTCCAAATACAAATGTATCATATCATTTCCACTGTTTGGCTACACACCGAAATAAACAAAGGAACAAATTAATGCCAAGCCAAAACCAAATTATTGTAACATGATTACAGTGTCTCATATTTCACAGTAACATCTGTAGCTTCTGGATACCGCACATTTAGCAAAACACGTGAGGACGTTGTGTAGCCCAGCGTCGCCCGCTCGGCTGATAGTAACACTACAGCTACAAACATGCGTACATACAAGTACACCATCTTTTTCAAATATTGCCTGTAAACTTGTTTAAAGTATTAATGCAGTGAAATACATTGCAGGCATATTTACCAAGTACTTTACAAAGCAGTTTGCATCCTGCATGCATCTCCAGCTTGGTGAAGACCAAACGCAATCCCAGCGTAAAACCAATGAGACATTAACCATAGATCAGGATGCACTGGGTGAAAACAGCGAGGGGTGATCACCGTCCTTCATGATGCTGTCTTACAACCACAAATTCATAACATAGCACCCTAACATGCCAAAAGAAAACCTCTTCAATGCAGATCGAAAACGTCTTCATAAAACTAAGTTATGTTTTAATGACCCATCGATATTAAAAAGTTTTTTTTAATGAACTGTCCAGTGATGGGGTCTTTCTGTATGAAGTTCCTGCCCTCCATGTGCCTGTGTGGATTTTCTCTCTGGAGCTGTGGGAGGAAGCCTGGTGAAATGTTAGGTTAATTGGTGATTCTAAATTGGGTTAGGTGTTAGTGCGCATGGTTGTCTGTCTCCCTGTGTCTATGTACCCTGCCTCTCGCTGTATGACAGCTGGGGGTTGAGTCATACTGGATTATGTAGGTGACCTTTTGTGATTGCGAATCTGCCCACCGTCCTTATCACCCAGGTAATCCAAGCAGCTTTCAAAGTGAATCATCTTCTTTAACCTGAAGCAGAATCTTTGTCCGAAAACAAGTGGTGGTCCCAGCTAAACCTGGCCAAACAGTGAGTGAGAGCAAGGTGATGCACAACAAAACCAAACTTAGTGTAATAATATTTTTGAAAATGCAGCAAGTCAGCTGATGAATCCCATAATAACCCTGTCAGCCTCTATATCTTTTCGCCTACATGGCACTACCTCAGATAACGAGCTAATGATCTTCCCGACTTCCTATTGCAGCCACCGATATACTTGTTAGGTTAATTGGTGATTCTGAATCAGGAGTGAGCGTGCAGCGTTGTGTCTCTGTGCATGGCCTGATGATGGATCGGTAACCTGTACAGGGTGTAAAACATTTACTGCACCGTGTCAGCTGAGACAGGCTCGAGTCAGCAGAGATGAGTCGTGAAAAAAGGCTGGATGATTGCACATGTCCACCAATCTCCACATTCTTTCCAGTCTGATGTTTAAACACTTATTCTAAATTTCTAAGGTCACAAGTGAGATCATGAACTAGTCTTTTCTTTTATTAAGGAAATATATGAAACTTTAATAACTATGAAAACTAGAGTCTTTAAGAAGCAATGAGGATTTCTGTGTACGCTGGTATCAATCAACACTGACTCTCTCCAGAGCCCGGCTCAAATACTGACAGCTGTATGCAAACCTGTAAGACAAAAAATGTCCATAATATTTATTCCCTTTTCAATTCTTATTTAAAATGACAAAACTAGAGGCACAAGTTTCAACTTGTCTGACGTTCAGGGAGGGACACAAAACAACACGACAGATTTGTTATTCATCTCTGTGAGCATGTGTAGCTAATAAGTATCATATGATCCTTGCTTAAGAAGGTGATAGGATGAAAAGTGGAAGAAAGCACAGTTGTGTTACAGAACACAAAGAACAGCTACAATGTTGCCCGTACAGCCGCAGGTATGACAGCTTCACACTGAGCCTGAACACATACGAGGATATTCTGCTATTTGTGCTTAACCTAAATTATATACAGTGGATCCAAAAATGTGCCTGATGTTTTCAACACTTGGTATTTATTAGAATTAAATATGTTATAAATAAATAAATATGATTGGGATTCATGCTTCTCACATAATACTTGGTAAAAAGCAAATGTCCGAGGAATGGCAGCCTCTAAAATGTCTGCTTAATGATCCTACAAGCTTGGCCTACCTTCCTTTTAGACGTTTCTCCCTTTTGTCTTGGCAGAATAACTTAGGCTCAGTCAGGATGGATGGGGAGGATGGTAGACGTCTGTGGGAATCAGTTTGCTTTAACATAATTTCAGCATAATCCCTTTTGACCAGAGCCAACGTGCTTTGTTACTGTGACACTTGTGGTCGCAAATTTTGAAGCCATCCTGATAACCTTCTGCCACCAACGATGTGGAGATCCAACCCTTTTAGATCCAATTAAAATCAAGACACTCAAAAAGATACTCTGGAAAAGAGTAGAATTCTTGGAACAGAGTTTAATACACTGAATCATATGAACAGCAGGAAAAATACATACAGACATTTAGCAAGAGAGTTACATAGCAGAAAGCAAGCAAAGCAAAACCCCGGGGTGTACAGCCTTAAGCACAGACAGTAGACCAACACAGAGACGGACAGAGAGAAACAGCAGAGGGGGAAAAAGTGCTGGGGTGTACTCTGGTCCCCTAATATTAGGCACCAGTATCCCCGCCCCCTGCTGCTGGGTAACTTTCCCACCCGTCCTCCAGCCAAACACAGCTGCAGGGGTCAGGTAGCGGCCAAGGTCTTGGCCATGAGGCCAGTCAGGACCAGCTACCCTTTAGCTTTGGCTTATCACAATAGGTCATGACAGGTTCCTGATTATTAAATATTACACAGCAAGTGGCACAATCTTATAATATATAATCTTATAACTACATAGGTTACATGCTTTCTCATATATAAAAACACTTCACTGTAGGTTCAAAGTATGTGTGTGTGTGTGTGTGTGTGTGTGTGTGTGTGTGTGTGTGTGTGTGTGTGTGTGTGATTGTATCATATGATACTTTATCGTGATGTGTTCAGGATCTCTGTTACAATGTTACTGTTTTGGTTGTGCTGCATGAAAGACGTTGAGTGTGTATTAGGGAAGGTTAGTTACCGGAGCTGGAGAGTGAGTTATTCAGGTGAACTCTCAGCAGCATTAACTGCCCTGTTACTGTAAAACCTTAATAAACCACGGTGAAGCAAAATGTCTTGTGCTTAAGACTCTATGTGAAAGTTAAAATATATATGTTCAGTGCACATAGATGTATAGTGTATATAGTTACATAGTTATACATATCATACAAAAATCCACCACACACTTCATCATTGTAAGAATCAGAAATTTAAAGACAGGTTGTTGAGAGCTGCCATGCTGTCCATGTTCTGGAGCGCTGCACTGTTTAGCAGAAACTGAGACACCAAGAGGTTCTGACAGAGGTACAGTACACATGTAGGCACAGTTTGGTTTTGCTTCAATACTTCAGTGACTACAGATATGCTCAGCCACAGATTACATTTTTTACAGAATGATAGCAGTCCTAAAAGCAACCTTTCAAACCTGCAGATGGTATTTGATACCGATAGCATCCAGCTGATATTTAGTGTAGTTTTGCTTCCAATAGTAAACAAAACTATTAGTTTGCAGTAAGCATGTTTTTGCATTATCTTTATTCATCTGCCTGAGTGTGTTTCTGTCCGGGTGAAAGCTTGTTTTGTTGCACGCAAAGGTGCCGTGCAAGTATAAATATTGTATTTGCGTCATCGTTTTTTTGTCTTGTGTTTGTGCATGTGTGCGCTCGCTAAATGATGTGAGTGAAGTTGACAGCAGTCATATGCTCCTTGTTAGAATCAGACTCTTCTGCAGCCCACCTGCTGCAGACTGAGTGAAGGGGAAATAATATTACAGCTTCCCACTGTGACCCTTGTTAAGTTACAGTGATCCATTTTGTGTGTGTGTGTGTGTGTGTGTGTGTGTGTGTGTGTGTGTGTGTGTGCGCATATTTTATGTGTTAAAGCAGTGTATCCATCATCTTGCACTGTGTGCGTGTATTTTGAGTGTTTATAGAGTTTACAGAATTTAACACTTGGCTGTTTTTACTGTGAGATTTTATTTGCATTTCTTTTGAAATCTCGAAATGAAGAAATCTCTGTATCTCCATCTGTTTCTTTCCTGTCTCAAAAACCATCTGATCGCCTTCAAACCTGGTGGGTGAACCAGCGGAGAATGGAACAGAATGGTACACATTCAAAGGCTTGTTTGTTTTTATTATTATTTTGTTTTTTGTTTCACATTCTATCATTTACACATGACATGACATCTACGCAGCTTCAATATTCCACCAGAAGAATTAAATTAAGTTGTTCTCATTTCACGATCATACTGAGTCTCCATGAAGAAACGTTTGGTTGAGCATTTTCCAGGTCTTATACAGTTTGCTTTGTTTAATAATCTAGAAATAACCATTTCTATCTAATATATATTTCATGATAATAAAAGATCATTAATAACCACAGGACTCTCAACAATCTGCCAAAACAAAGCTGAAAGGGTTTGTCTTTACTTCAACAACTTACCCTGTTTCAGGTCTTTAAATGACTGTCTGTGGGTCACCGATTGAGGAAACACTCCACGCTGTCCCAGATGTCAGCTGTCTTTCACAGTAACACACGACATGGGATGAAAATTAATAAGTGCGCCAAACGCTGACAGTCTACATCTGTTGGGTCTGGCTGATTACAACACTTATATAAAGTGGAAGCTCATCGCGTTCTGATGAACACCTGTCACTGCAAAGGTGTGCACAAATGAAAAAGGAGGCACATGAGACAGATGTTTCCCATTAGGCAAAAGAGCCACAACTGTATTTTAGGCCAACACTTATGTTGTTTTGTTTTAGGGGTTCCTATTAACTCTACAACAAGGCTAACTCTCTTTCTAGCTTTGTTACGCTGAGGCTGAACTATTGTAATGTCTTAATATTAGACTCTTCAAAGCAAGTAATCCAAAAGACTACAGCTGAAATATTCACAGGGATGAGCGAGAGAGATCATGTTTCCTACAGCTTTCAAAAGAACAACAGGCAGAGCCTTCAGATTTCAGGCCCCTGTTCTGTGGAACCAGCTCCAAGTTTGGTTTCAGCAGGCAGACACTAACACTATAACTAGAGTTAAATCAGGTAACTGTTTGAGGAGATCGTTGGTATAAATTGGCTCCCACTGACAATGCAACATCGAGATGGCACAGCTTTGTAGGATTTCCTTAGCTGGATGCATCAAGAGAAACTGGGACTATACACAATATATAAAGTGGCTGACAGAGTATACAGGAACATCTGTGCCAAGTATGCCTTGGAAGTCCCGAGGTCAAAATGGGATATTCCCCCCAGGCTGGTCGAGAATGACTGGCCTAAGATCCTGTGAGACTTCCAGATACAGACAGACAAATGTGATGGCTTAGCAACCGGACATAGTAGTGGTGGAAAAGCAGAGGAAGAAGGCGATAGAGCTTCATAGTCAGGAAGAAGGGACTTCATCAAATGACACCAAGCGCTGGACATCAGGAAGAAGGGTGAAGGTGACATGAGTGTTAAGAGCAAGCTGGAGAACCTAGTACCAACCACCCGAGATCTCTGTCCAGAAGAGCGCAGTCCTGGGAACAGCTGAGATACTACACAGGACCCTCAAGCTCCCAGGCCTCTGGTAGAGGACCCGAGCTTGAAGGATAAAGATCGCCCGCAGGGGCGAGAGGAGAGTTATATATGAATAAACCTGAATTATACTGAATATCAGTGGCCTGATCTCATGCACTCAGTAACACAGTAAAGCACACACTGTGACCTGCTTGCCATTGAACCCCTGGGTTAAGGACCTTCCTTGAGGGCACCATGGTGGTGTAAATGATACTATTTCTGTTTTGTTTACCTGCTGTCAGGTGATCTGGTAACCTTTGAGCAGAAGCAGTCTTCTCCTGCCTTCAGGCCTGCACTGGCCCATGTGTGAGGACCTTGTTTGGCAAGTACGTAAAAGCTCCCTGAGAGAATGCAAGACTTTGTTCAGCCAAATTTAGTTCCCACAGCTACTGGATGTAAAACTGCCAACTCAAGTGTATTACCAGTGTTGCAGTCACAGCGACTGACACATCTGATCAGTGAACTGCCTTAACAAACACCCTAATCTGAATAATCACAGCCTGTGCGGCCCGCTGGGTGACACCGGATCAGCACTAATAGGACCGCCTGTCCTGTAGGCTCAACACACACACACACACACACACACACACACACACACACACACACACACACACACACACACACACACACACACACACACACACACACACGCTTCTTTCTACTTGTGTCTTCCTCACTTTATCAATTTCCATTTCAAATGTGTTTCATTAGTGCAATAACAGACAAGTACTTGCCAAAGCATGAATTACAAATAATAGATAATAAACATTCAGTTAGCTGCCATGCCAGAGTGCATTAACAATGGCAAATGGATGTAACTATGAATGTAACTATGGAAATGTACATATTTATTAGATAAAGTGTATTTCACTGTGAAGTCTCCTGCAGCCTGTTTATTATTTTTATGCAACAACAAGTCTCTGTCAAATAATCTGTAACAAATGAATCCACAGTGGCAGCGACTGGTGGCCTCTACCTTCTGCAGATACCAGTGTGGATCCTGTAGTGTTGCTAATGTAAGTGGTCAGAACAGGTCGGCCCAAACAAACCCGTCAATTCCTCGACTGTGTTGTATTTTTAAAGAAGACAAGGAGTCTCTGGTTGATTGATGCAGATTTATTTCCTGAATGGAAACATGGTGTCAGGTCAGTACAAATGGCTCGCTGCACAGCACGCTACTGCAGAACATCCTGTTAGCATTACACTTTAGCATACAGAGTTTTACACAATAGTAAACAAATGAAAAGTGCACAAACTGGTGTGAGGCTCTGTGTGCGTCAGTTGATCAAACAAGTATTATCTATCTGTAGTACATAACTACATTATGTGCGGGACAATACAACTCGCCTCTCGTGTAGCTTCAGCAGACTGCAGCCACCCTCACCTAACAAGCCACACCAAGAGGTGCACTGATATGTCAGGCAAGTGGAATAATACCAGATAACCACTGTTACACTAACATGGTCTGCAGTGGAAATCAGAAGTTTTAGGTCCAGCCTTTTGTCATGGTCTCTGTGGCTTCTATTAGTTTTAAATACTTCGTGTTATTTTCTCCTGTTACGTTATGAGTTTCCCTCTCTCGTCTTTAGTGTTGGATCTTTATTGTCACTGTTAACAGAACAATGAAACACAGTTTGACATCTCTCCATTTACAGCTGTAGGTTTTTACATTAAACATTCTTTGGATAGGAAAATGAGATAAAGATAAAAATAAGTTTAAGAGGTAATGCACTCGTTATATACCGAAACAAAGTATATAAATATATCCACAGGTATGCTGTAAGGATTAGGATGAGTCCAGTATAAGGTGCGGTGTGATTAGTGTGATTGAGTGTTAGTTATTCATCTTTTGGTTACTTCCTGTTTCACTTTGTTGTTTTAGGCGAGAGAGACAGCTTCAGCACAATTCTCTGCATCAGCAACATGACTCTTGATACCAGTTATATTATCCTCGTGAACTAAATGCAGTGGGTATAATTTTGGGTTATGAATACTTGTTACTTACATATTTTTTCTGTAGGTTAACCCCTCTTTGCGGTACGTAGACTTCATCTTACGTCACACTGCATACAGCCTATGAATCCTGTCTTACTCTCCAATGTTACCCTCCTGTGTCGCGGTCTGTCAATTCTTATTAGTCCCATCCATGTTGGAATGTGTCCATCTGTGACTTGTCTTCACCTGTGTCTCTTTTTACACATAAAGCTTCTCTCAGTGCACTTGCATCTTAAAGGATTTCTTTTTGAAGGACAGAAGACAGAGGAGGCTGCAGGAGGTCCCATCACTGAGGAGCTGTTTTTACCTCATAAGCATTAAAGAGGAGTGGCACACAGCTGGGATGTGCAAACCATGAGGAGGACTCTTAAAACTACTTTGTCTTCATGGCTTGTTTCAGTTATTTAAGACGATCTGCTGCGTGATCAAAGCTTTTTTTCTTTATCTTTTGTGTGCGATTGTTTGTGAATTGAAAGAAATGTTAAAAGCTTATATCTGAGATCATAAAATAAAGAACGACTTGGGAGATTACAAAACAATCTGAGATGCACTTTATTTACATGATTATAAAATGAGACCCTCGTCTCCTCTCTCCTCGTGTTCCTCAGGAACAAGAATGGGCAATCTGAGAAGAAAGAGAGGGGTGCAGTCGTCACTTTCCTTTTGTCGCTCCTCATTCCCTGTTTTTTTATAGATTCTTGTTTAGTTTTTCTTTTGTAGGCTGTGAATCTTTCCTACGGCCAATAAAAGCTTAAACCCTGCTGGTGTGTATTATGCTTGGGTCCTTTCTCTGCCATCACTTCATGTCCCCCCCTCAGACATCCTTCATACTTTTATGTTTGAACTCTGCAACAGTGGCTTTGCATGATTCACAGTTCAAAACAATCCTTCTTTCTCTTATATTGAGCAATGATGCATCTCCTCAACTGATCCTCTATGAAGGAAGTTGTTGTAGTCATCATCGTCTCCCTTCCAGACCAATATGGATTCATACACTGTATGAGGCTGCTTCCTGGATTAACTGCTGTGGGAGCTATACCCCAGTTTGCCCATAGTGTACAAGTTATTTTGAGAAAGTAGTGAGAAACTCTGAAACATTTTGTTAAGCACTTTATTTCACATCCTTCTGTTTTCTTACATAATGTAAAAAAAATAGTCCAAGTAAAGAAATCCAAGGGTTGGACTGGTTCTGTGGAAACATGTCAGTCATCCTCCCCCGACCCCCAAAACTCACTTAATTTATGCGGGAACATCTGATGTGTGAAGTAAATGTGAGTCAGATATGATGTCTCTTTCTGTCCTCAAGCCACATGAAGTGTTGAAAATTAGGTCACACAGGAATTTTAAATAGAGCGGGGTGCTAAACCAAATGAAATCACTACATTGCCCAAACGAGACAGGGAATTTCCTGCCAACAGATTTTGGTAGGATGTATCCCGGAGGACACTGGTTCAGATCCACAGAGGGAAAAGTGGCAGATGGTACAATCAATCGTACATCATTGTGGCTCTTTTGGAAAATCTCTGAGCTGTGTTGTTGTTTTCCAGGGAAGCGAGATTTGAGTCTCACGGCATCTGAAGCTGACGTGCCGCTGGATGTGGCTCTGGATGTCAGACTCTGCAAAACATGGACACAGAGGTGCTGACATCATCCACTGGTTTAGATTTTTAACTTATTGTGATCATTATTTTTATTATTGATATACATTATTTTAATGATTTGTTTGGTGTTTAATGTATTCATCTCCTTTTGCCTCGGTTAAGCACTTTGAATTGCTTTTCTATGAAAGGTGTTATGCAACTAAACTTGTACTTTTCAAGTCAGCCGTAAGTGGCCATTCGAGGAGCTGGCTTCATTCATCAGTCCTAAAGTTTTCCTGAACTTGCCTTCAGCTTGTCCTGCTTGCGTTTCTGGATTTCCCTAATCTTTAGTCCTCGCTACTTTACCATTTTTCTTTCTACAAGAGTGCATGACAGATAAACTGTTAGATATTTTAAAGCTTATGAATAGGTAAATATGTTATTATCTTCACTTTATTTTGTGCTCAGCAGGACAGTTTTTTAAAAACACAAATCAGAGGAGAGATGACAGCTCACTCTCATCATTGCTGCCCTTTATTGGTGGCTTCAGGCTATAGAATTGATTTTACCAGCCTAGATTAAAAACATGTATGCACTCTTTACAGGCTAAACGTGTTGCTAATGCTAATGTTAATTTCATTACATTGTCTAAGTGTCCTGTTGTTGTATGAGTCCCTCGTTTGAGACTCTTGAATCTCAGATCTTAGTTATTATGTGACATTCCTTTGGGTCAGTTGCTTTTTATTTGTATTCATTCTATTATTATCTGAATGTTTTCCTCATATTTCTATAATTTCTTTTCTGAGTGTAACAACAAACCACTAAAAGGACTTGGGATCTGTTTAAACCTTTGGGAAATGATAGATTATTTAATTAGCATTTATTTATATCAAAGGGACTCAGAAGGGGATTAAAGCAGAGCTATTTAACTGTGATTATAGGTTTCACACCTTAATTTAATCAAAATGATATAATGGTTCTGTCAGGATAAGCTAGAGAGAGGAATCATAGTGCAGGACAGAATGGGAGGCAAGCTGGAGAACAAAACAAGAGCTTTCATCAGCTCAAAGTAAAAGAAATCCACGAGGAACAAGAGGGAGACAAAGAGGCGGTGAACAGATGATCTGAAATCTGACAGAATTCTGCAACACACACACGGGGCAGATTGGACAAAGGTGAAAACGGAAAAGGAAAATGGGAAATCAAACCCAGGTAGAGACCCGAGAGGGAAGTCGAAGTAGTGGAGACTTACAAAGAACAGCAATTACCAAAATAAAACAGGAAGCTGATACAAGGAAAACAAGGGGACTATTGGGAAAAAACAGAACCAGACAACGAAATATTTGGAACTTTAGGAAAATATGAACAAAAAAGAAAGACAAAAGGCTGAAATCACAATAGAACCAAGTACTGAGGACCATCACAGCCTGTTAGAGAGTGAGATGTTTGTCTAAATTAAGCAGGACAAGAGCTGTTTGCAGCCTTCAACCTAAAACCAGCTGTAGCAAATGTCAGTGTTGAATGTGAAAAATTTAAATACATCACAAGTGTCAAAGAAGTGGTCTTTGCCAGTGGGAGTGAAAAAAACCCTCTCTATTCCCACGCTCTCATTGGCAAAATTAATACAGCAACAGTGCATCTGATTTTCAGCCTAATGTGACACATCTCTCAGTGTTTCACCAGCAATGAGCAGATGAGATCTGGGTCACAGAGGAATTTTAAACAGCACTGGCAATACAATTAAATCAGTGACAGTGACATCGGTGATTAGCTAGAGGGCTCATCATCACCAGAAGACAGAAGCTACACGCGAGCAGAGAAATAAGAACTTTTTTAATACTGTGATATTAAATGACAGTTGAAGCTACTGACCAAAGAGGGGTGAGAGGTAGCAGGTCAGTTTTAGGTGTGCTCCATGCACAGTTTGTATCGTTGTTCTTACATTGTTCCTACTTTTATACCCACTACCAGCAGCAGTGGGTATAAAACCAGAGGGAAATCTGTTTTTCATAGTTCGACTATAAGGATAATTTTCAGAAGGCTGTCACATTACAACCTGATCCACATCTGGGCTTTTATGAAGTGTTTGTGGTAAATTCAGGCAGCTGCAGCCACCTTCAACACTTTCTGTCTGGAGTCTGGAGCACCAGATTAATGGAACATAGCATTAGCTCAGGCTCAGGTACAACCCTGGTACATGAGCTGATCTCAATTACAGCAACTTCAAATCTCAGGATGCACTTCTTAAGATGCGTTAGACTGAATACACTTGATATATATCTGCATGCTGCTTTGCAACCCACCTCCACCCCAGTTCGCTTACTTTGATACCATATCTGTTGTCACCGATGCCCGTTCTGTTCCATGCTCTGTTTCCCACAGCAGAGCAATGCTGCCAAATAGAAATGAATCCAGATGGGAATAAAAATCTTTTTGGACTTTAAAGCTCCTGATTGAACCTGATACTTCAAGCAGACATGACACTTCTGTTATTATAAGGAAGCACTTCTCTTTCTAATCTTTGATCCTTATATTTTACTGTTTATTTTACACACACTACAACGATGAGGTGATGTGTGAGCACCTTTACTGTTTCTTTCTTTAAAAAAAACAGTAACCTACAAAAATAACTTGAATGGACGTTTTGACATTACCAATGACCTGAAAGTGTTTCCAGCTCCATTCCACTAATTGGACCTAGAACTGTACATCACTACCAAAGCTCGGGACACCCACCAATAGCACTAAATACTCACTGAAAATAAAGACAAGGACAATTTGGGCTGTGACCTCCACATTATTATAATACACTATTGTGAACTTTGCTTCTTTTGGCTCTCAAAATAAGCTTCTACTGGCCCAGTATGTCAAGAATAGCTGTTGCACATTAAGAACTGTGGCTTAGGTAAGTTTAAAAAATATACTTTAAACATCTTGTCATGTCGTCATGATTCGTCAGTCCTGCGGTGCTGTGTTTTTTCCGCCGGGGCGACGCCTGTTCACCTGTTCTCCACGCCCACGCATACACACACCTGTGGCTCATCACATCTGGTGAACCTCATACTTAAGGCCCTGTTGGAGTGTTGTTCCTCGCTGGAGCATTGTACTTACCTGTGTTAGTGTAGCCCAGTGCTGGCTCTTGTGTATTTCCCTGTGTTCCTGCGTGTTTTCCTGAAGTCTGTCTCCCTCTTCCCTGTATAGACCTTCCTGGATGAGAGTGAGTGAGAGTGGTCATGGTGTTGGAGTGGATGGTGTGTTTCTGGTTGTGGACAATACGAAGAGGAGTTTGAGCGTGTGCTTTCCAGACCCCGGACTTGCCCTTGGAATCCCTGGAACCCTCTCCTACCTTCTTCAGTGTACATATGTATAATATCCACCAGTGTTGTAAACAAACCCTTCTGTTTGACTGCACAGTACAGAGTCCTGCCTGTTGAGTCAGTAACATCGGTAACTGTGACAGTCGCTTTATATTCATTAAAGACATTACTGATAATAAATCAGTAAGGAACTCGTTTCCTGTACTTTTAGAGGTGCACTGCATCCTTTGATTTCCATTAAGTGCTGAAGGAAAACAAGTCTAAGAGAAGGAAAAAAAGCAGCTGAGTCAATGTAAACACTGCTGTCTTAATGCAACTCATCCTGAGAGACTCCTGTTTGTGGAAGAAAGGAACGAGTGACACAAGAGTCGAGGTGAATGACAACGAAGAGACAAGACTGTCTCTTCAATCTAATGAGTGTATTGCATCCATCGATGTTGGGATATTTTGCTTCCATAACACTGAACATCTTCTTTCATATGACTGAAAAGACAACGTTAGAAATGCACAATTAGTTCTTTACTTGTGTTTTATTTGGTTGGTATTTCATGGTGATAGCTGTTAGTTCCATTTTTCATTGTTCACCTGTAGTGTCTTCACTTAAACAGAACTGCCTTTCACATGTTTGCTGGTTTCATCTCCTCTCAGCAGTGTATTCATACAGATGCCATTATGCAGTGTTGCTGTGAGACGTGTGAGCAAACATCCAAGAAGGGGACGGTCGACTATGAAGCAAAGACCGGTGTGAATCTGTAATATTTGATTAAAATAATGTGACTTCGCATCACAGAAATGTCAAAGTGACATCAAGTATACAACAGGCTGCTCAGCTCATTGCAGCAGCAGGTGGCTATACATGCATGTGTGACTGTTTGGAGCACAATAGCATCAACTTATTCATCACCATAGTAGTGAAATGGTTAGTCAGCCACTGGATAATACAACAGGCACGTGTCTGCCTCTCTCAAGGTTGGACTATTGGACTTGAATTTGCTGAATACAGTGTTTGAAGCTCATGTCAGACAGATGATCATTACAATAATCCAGCTTTAAATTTGTATTTTCTGTACCCAGAAACATGGACTGGAAAAAACACAGACTGCATGTAAATTAAACTTTTGGATCTGAAACGTGGAGCCAGTGTCCAAGCAACTCCCTCACTACTCACTCGATGTATGATGTACGTAAACGCTTCCCTAATGAGTTCGGGGTCTCATTCACTAGTTACAAATCTTATGTAACAGGTCTGTGAATTACTGCTGCCATTAGAGTCAGAAGGGAACACAGGGGAGTCTATGCTTTGGGCAGGTTAACCTTGACAGATGCTGACAGATTCACCCCACACTCATCATCTCCACTTTCAAAATACCCATATGGTCGTCATCTTTTCACAATCAGATTTTAAAACTATTTCATTATTAGCAATTCATTGGTTTGCAGACGTGTTGTATCAGTTTCAATTTGAACCGACGCCGCTTGAACCAAATTCCCAGATTGCTTTTTGCTGCCAGTCCCGCCTGCGGGAAAGCGATCGCACAGTGAGACTACAACTGGAATTCATTTGCATATGAAAACAGGACGTGTAGTGAGAATTCACAGCTTGTGTCTGAAGATTAATTTTACATTTTCACACTTCTACTTATTAGCTTCATTTACCCAATTCACTGAAGTGCTCGGCCCATCAAGTACCACAAGAAGCATATTCAAATGGACAGAATATCTCAGCTATTAGCTGCCCTCTGGATAATTCTTTTAATTTTGTTAACTGGGAGCCTCCATTTAAACACAGATTAAAGAGTCTGACTGAGCCCATGATGCCTCTTGGTGAACGTGTTGCGATGGCAACAGAGGGAAGAACGACAGACGTCGAAGAAATAAATAAATAAAAATACAGAAAAGAGGGAGAAAGGGGTGTCTAGATAATACAGAAACCTGAAAACAGGAAGTGAATGCCTTTTATTTGCCAAGTGAGTTGGTTAGCCCCATTACACAGAGAACAGGATTGACTAATTCATTAATCTGGAAATGGATTTTTAACAGCAGAGTGTGTGCCAAGCTACACAGAAACACTGTTCACAGTTTCTCTGGGAAACTGCTTGAAGACAACATGAAGTCTTTGACTCTTCATTTAGTAAACAGATATAATGGAAGATAGGATACTTTGTTGCATGTGCAGCAGTTTATCTGCTGGTTATATTTCAACTAACAGCCAATAGCTTTATGTGCAATCCTCCTAGGATTGCTGCAGAACTACTAACGATAAATGGCCACAACACACAAAAATATCAGCAGCAATGAAATGAAAAGAAAAGAAATACATATCTGAGTTTTCATATAATTGTTTTAAAGACTGACAGAAACCAGGTCATCCATCAAAATAGTTTTTATCTATGAAGCATTTATGATCACGTGGTAATGAAACAAGCCTAAACCTTCTCATCTTCCACTGTAATAGCAAACACGCTGAGTCGTCTGTTCCAAGTGTTCCCTGCTTCCGTCTCAGCTCAGTAAGCTCAGGGGTTGTGCACAGTGGGCAAGTCTTTTTAGACCAACGGCGGGAAAATCTGCAGATTATATAAAGTCAGCAGTTGCAACCACTCCCCACCAACATCTTTATGGCAACGCTGAAGAAACCGCTGTGTCGTGTGGTGGCTGAAAGCCAAGTTATGTGGCTGGTGATTCAGATTTACCTCGAAAGCCTTTAAAACCAAGGCATGAGGTTCACCAACATGTTTAGACATGACATTGTTTCTTATCATCTCTCTTCTAGTTTGGGGTTTATATCTGTGCAGCATTTTTATTCTTGGACCTTTAGACTAGAGTAGCTTTGAATGTACAGCTTAAAATAATCTATATCGGAGCCCCTCAGTTCACCCACACTCACTTTACAGTGAGGTTTTTGTTTTATAGTCGAACAGTCTTAAAGCTGATAAAAGGCTGTCTGGTGGCTTTTACTTGGAAGCTGCAAAACCTTCTGCCTGACAGGTGAGGGACAAGCAGGCCATGTGTGAGGTGTATGACATCATTCATGATGCAGACGCTTCCTCAATACACCTGCTAGGCTAAATGCTGCTGATGGTGGAACCGAGCAGCTGCAGTGCTGCACGGTGCAGGTGAGACTTTCCACAACACACCTGTAGAAGGAGGCGAGGACTGAGGGACCCAATCCAGCTTCCTTCAGCCTTTGGAAGAAGTAAAGATGCTGATGTACCATCTTGCTGTAGCTTCAGGTTGGTGTGCCTTCTTGTTATTACCCACTTCAAGTACCCGGGGATGCTCATAGGCACCCGATGCAGGTGGGGTGCAGCTGCTGCCCACAACCGCATCGTTTTTTTGGCTTGTGTTGATGAAAGAGTTGTTTCACATACGACAGCATGTGGATGAAGGCGCTTATGAAGCTTCCCTGTGACCAGTATTTTATGGAGGAAGAGATATGAATTCTCACAATTTGGGATCTGTTTGTCAGAAAGTCTAAAATCCGGTGTGGATAGTCGTCCTAGCAGAGCCAGTTTATTTACTGGTGTCTTTAGAATGATGCTTTAGTCTAAAGTAGGAGCTGCTTAATTCCATGAGTGAGTGCCAGAAGAACCACAGTGTCACCTGTGAAGCAGTTCTTCCCGTTTGCATACTGATCGAGGTCTGTGAGATCGATGGCCTTTTTTATGTCTGCTATTACAACCATTTCAAAGCACATCATGACTGCAGAAGAGCCACTGGGGAGTAATCATTCCCTCTTTGGCACAGGAATATTGATGGCAGTTTTGAGGTATGTGGGAACGCTGTCGAATATATCTGTCAACAACTCAGAGAGCTGGTGTGAGCAGACCTTTAGTGCCCTACCTGGGATGCCATCTGGGGAGGGTTCCCATCCAGCGTTTCAAGGATTAACCCTCTTCAGAGAACAACTTACCTCTGCTGCTGTGATGCTGAGGGGCAGCTCACTGGGTGGAGAATGAGCTTGGAAGGGGCAGTGGTCTTCCAGGACTTATGATGCAGGGATTTAAACACCCATGGTAAACATAGCCATGAACTTAGTGCACCAGCCATTACTGATGTAAATGCAGAGTCATCACTGATGATTCTGGTCTGTTTGGAATACAGGTAGTCCCTTAATTTGAAATACTGAGTCAGCCAGGATTCAGCCAAGTTTACTTTTTTCTTTTAAAAAAAAAAGTGTTTACGTAGTTCCTTATCTCCCAATGTCCCGGCAGCTAAATTGACCTATTAAGACTGAGACTAATACCAGGAGCTAGTGAAGCTGCTGCACCGCTCTATGCCACCATTTTCAAATAATGAGCCCACACTAATCTCATTATTTGAAATTTTGGCCATGCTTAATATCAACAGCCTCCAATTTGACAGTTTACCATAAACTGTTACCGTGGAGGAGTGAGCTTATCTCTTAATATGGATGAATAGTGATCTTTGGTGTCTAGTAAATAGATTTGTTCTAATAAAGCACTTTACAAGAACCAGTCCATATAGCACTTACTCCACCTGAGCCTTTAAAGAACTTAATACAACACGTCTTATTCATAGAAGGACTTTCTAACACTGGGGTTCAATTCAATTAAGTTTTATTTAAACAACACCAAATGACAACAGTAGTCGCTTCAAGGCACTTTATATTGTAAGGTAGACCATACAATAACAACTACAGAGAAAAACCCAACAATCATATGACCCCCTATGAGCAAGCACTTTGGTGACAGTGGGAAGGAAAAACTCCCTTTTAACAGGAAGAAACCTCCGGCAGAACCAGGCTCAGGGAGGGGCGGGGCCATCTGCTGCGACCGGTTGGGGTGAGAAGTCAGGATAGGGAAGAATGTTATTATGTTTGGCCCAAGAATGTTTGTCATGCAGACTGGATCAGCAGGGGATCGAACCGCCAACCGTCCAAGTAGCAAAGGACCTGTTGTACCTCCCGACCACCAGGGGCCTCCAACACATCTGAGACTTAATATTAGATTTTCTTAGTTCACTCATTCTGTTAAAGGTAAACACACTGTGGCTTATTTTTCCTTCATGCTCACAATAAAGCACTTGTGCATTTTAAGTGTGTGTTTATGTTAAGACGACACTTCATTGATCCTTTTGGGATAATTATATATGTGTGTGTGTGTGTGTGTGTGTGTGTGTGTGTGTGTGTTGTCAACAAATCTGACTTTTCTTTCTTTTTGTGCAGCAGCTCAGGGTGTGTTTGTAGTTATCTTGCCCTGGCAGAATCCCTGAGTCCTGACAGGGAATCGAACTGCCGGCTCATCTCTCCCTCTGCTTTGCAGCTCATCACATCATCAAACCTGACAGCTCGTGTCAAAGCTCGTCCCTCTCGTCCCTCACTCAGGCTCCGCTTTGCCCTAAAGTCTCTCTCCTACTCAAATACACTTTTATTTTTCTTTTATTTGATTCTATCCTTACAGCAGATGCCTTGCTGATAAATTTTGACTTAAAATAAGTCAAAACAGCTTAAAAGTAAGTGCTCAAAATATTATTATTATCAATAACTGGCTCAGCTGGATTCTGGATTGGTTCCCATCATCTGTATGTCTGAGTCCTGTGACCGAATGTTGCCTGGGAAATGTTTTGGAAGAGGAAAAGGACAGAAAAAGTATTTAAGACTTTAATTATGAAGACAACAAAGACATATCAAATCATTTATAGCAGGTCTGGGGAACTCCAGGCCTCGAGGGCCGGTGTCCTTGATCCAACACAGCTGATTTAAATGGCTAAATGACCTCATCAACATGTCTCGAAGTTCTCCAGAGGCCTGGTAATGAACTAATCATGTGATTCAAGTGTGTTGACCCAGGGTGAGATCTAAAACCTGCAGGACACCGGCCCTCGAGGCCTGGAGTTCCCTTGATATTTCTTGTTCTTTAAAACACGTGAAAAGGCTTTATTAAAATCTTTATTGATTTTTTCGCCCCTCTTTCATTAAACTATCACATAAAATCATCTCTTATTTTATATGTAGTGCAGCTTAAGGTCTTTATGAACAATAGATTTGTTGGTCTTATCCATATGGGAAGCATTTAATCAACCCTAAAAACTCATTCTGCAGCATGACAACAACCAGCTTGCCAACCTAACAGTGAGTGACATACAGCACTATTTTTAGCGACGAGAACCAGTCTGTGGACCTGTAACAGATGGTACAGCCCCTACACACCCTGAGCTCAACATCGAGAGGCATCTCTGAACTTATCTTCCCAATGTAGTATATTTGAAATCTTGCTCAGCCAGACAAAGGGAGAGCAGACGATGTCATTTTCCTTGCAGACATCTGTATTATATGATTTAGGCATAAAATAGTATGCAACAAAACATTGTGAATTCAAGAGTGAAATTTGTGTAATAGGCTGAAGAACATGGTTCTCATGCAGTGGTCACTTTTTATCATGAAAGACAAAGAATTGAAAATAATAGTTTCTGTTTTTAAAACGATTTCTGTTTAAATGTTTTAAAGTTTGCTGTTAGGACTGATGGATGAATCTGTTACATAAGTGATTTTTACTGTCAGACTAGAACACTGAGCATCATAAAATGTTTAACTGAATCTCAACAACTTCAGTCCTCAGATAATCAAAAGATTTCCAGTAGAAACTGATTGTGAAGCAGCAAAGTTTAAATGATTATTTTTAGTCTTTAAACTTAAAGCCTGCTTTACAAAAACTCACTTCACAAAGATCTGCACTTGTTAGACATGGTAATTTTTTCAAAAATAATTTTCTCTTTATTATCTAATAATTTTTATACCGTAAGACTCTGTAGAAACATCTGTTGTAGAAATGTAACAATGCCTTAAATCATGAGGCGGCCGTTCTGTATTATTTCTGTAATCAATATATTTCTTCTCAATTCTTTTCAGTTGTTTCTGTGAGCGGTGGGGAGTGCTTTAAATCTGTGTTCACTGCAGAGGTGCCTATTGTGTCCCAGTGCTCAGCACTGTGCTTAATTATTCTAACAAGCAAAAAGTGTTAAAGTGATGCTTATGTTGTGTATTTCAGACAGTGAGATGTAGAAAGTGCAGGAAATTCTGGTCACAACATATGTTAAAAGGGAAAAATGAGCAGCATCATGGCGCTTGCGTCAATCTGCCACCAAAGATGAGTGAGAGAAAGCACGGCCCTGTCATCTGGACTGTAGCCACTGTACATATTTTGATGCAAAGAGTGCATGCCAGAGGCCGAAATAAGATAAGATAAGATGACCTTTATTAGTCCCACAGGTGGGAAATTTGTTTTGTTACAGCAAAGTGCAAAGTTATGTAGCAGAAATTAGAAAACACTGGAAAGTAATAAAATAAAATAAAATAAAATACTAATACAATAGAATAAAATGGAAATACAAATGCTATATACAACTGAGTAGGAAAATACAAAAATACAACTTCGTCAAGAAGAATTGCACATATAGCAGCAGTGCACATGTGTGGGTTTGTGTGTTTGATCAGCTGCAAAAGTCTTTGTTGTGGAGTCTGACAGCAGTGGGGAGGAAAGACCTGCGAATTCCGTCCCCACACCGTGGTGCACTGAAGGAGCTGCTCAGTGCTGTCACAGTCTCCTGCATGGGGTGGGAGATGTTGTCCAACAGATGACAGCTTAGCCACCATTCTCCTGTCACTCACCACCTCCACTGGGTCCAGAGGGCATCCTAGAACAGAGCTGGCCCTCTGGATCAGCCTGTTCAGTCTCTTCCTGTCCCCAGCAGAGATGTTGCCGCCCCAGCAGACCACACCGTAAAAAGATGGCTGAGGCCACCACAGAGTCCTTCAGGAGTGGGCCTCCACTCCAAACGACCTGAGTCTCCGCAGCAGGTACAGCCTGCTCTGCCCTTTCCTGTAGAGGGCGTCTGAGTTATGAGTCCAGTCCACAGATGAACACCAAGGTTGTAGCTGTCCACAGCCTGAATGTCCATACCTTGGGTGTTCAGTGGTTGCAGTGGAGGATGTTTGTGCCTGCGAAGTCTACCACCAGCTCCTTGGTTTTACTGGCATTGATCTGAAATGCAAGTGTTCCCATTTTATTGGACTTTTTGTTCCTTTCTTATTCCAATAAGGTCAGAGAAACCATATTTTGATGATCTTTCAGTTATTTTTTTTTTTGTAATTTCCTGCCTCTTTGGAGCTAAAAGAGGGCCAACCAAACACATCAATGGAAAGGTCAGGATGTCCTCTATTGCTCAAATAAGTCAAAACAAATGTCCATTACAGAGGACATAAATCAGTAGGTTGGTTCTCAGAAGGATATGCTATAGAATTCTGTATTTGATTTTACGTTGCTTTTTGTTTCTTTTTGTTCGTGTTTGTGTCTTTGTTGCTGTTTGGTTACATACTTAGGGTTTGTTTTTTTTACAGTTTTTTTTATCAGTTGCTTTTTTGCATACCAGCTGCAGTATTTTCAGAAGGAAAACGCCATTGTGGCGAGGGAGATGAGACAGCACTGCACCTACATCAGAAGCCTGGCTGGGAGCAGCAGGACAACAATATCAGAAATGTCTTCTGGCAGAAAAACTAAGATTTATTTGTTTGCTTGTTTTTATTCATTTATTTTCCTGCATACTCAGTTGGAGTACTTGAATTTGAAATGTTTTCTCTCTTAACACTAATTTGAAGATTTGACGTCCTAAACTGTGGCATTATGTGACTGAATCTAAATGAATTATAGTTCTCTCATAGGTTATGGTTGGAGCATAGACATGATAAAAAATGAATATTCCTGGTCTGAAAAGTGAAAACAACATGGAAGTGTCTTAAACTTGCATTCTTCTGAATGACCACTGGTGGAACATTCCCAGATTTCCAGGCCATTGTCCCGACCTCACTCATTCTAGGTGTGAGGAAGAAGCACTTTCCAGGATATAGAGACTGGATAAAGAATAATGACTGAGAAGTGTCCACCCACTGAGTGTGTGGTTTCAGTCAGACATTGCATCTGGTTTAACAAAAACAAGGATGGCAATAATAAAAGCCCTCATCTCATAACTTCAGAAGCAGATTTCATTAACTAATTAATGGCATAATTCAGTTTGCTATCTGCTGTATTAAAGTATAACGTTTCTAATTTGTGAGCAAAGTCTCAAATGCGTTTCCTTTGCTGTCATTACTGCTGTCAGTCAGCAGAAGAGCCTTTTTTGCGATGCCACAACAATCGATAACTTTAAACTGTTGTAGTGCTTTAATTTAACCAAAGGGCCGTCATTCTTTGTGGTATGTGGGCCATGTGTAAGCACATTGTGTGGGCCGGATCGGGGCCATACACATTTTGCTGTGTGGGTATAGTTCTCAAACTGTTAGCATTGCATTTCGTTCTGCAGCAAACTGTTATGATCACCAAAAACAGCTGTGAGCACTTAAATACTCTGTACTTTAACCTAAAAAGTCATTTCAATGTGTAACACACATGACTGGAGATTAAGGGAACCTGCTCACTGCATTTATTTAAGTCATGTTTGTTGTTAATGACAGAAGAAACTGGAGATTTTTTCAGTTCCAGGGTTTTGCATTTATGATCATTTTTACTTTTTCCCCCAGCTGGATTTATTACAAAAACAGAGCATTTATGGGCTTAAATGTCATAGATTGTAAGGCTCTGGGGCTCTGCAGTGGTTCAGTGCATAAAGCAGCTGGTAGCAGCCTCCAGTAATCTGGAGCAAAGTGATGTGCTCAAGCAGCAGTGCAGAGGGCCATCAGGAGCCACAGACAGCTTTCGGCTCACCTGAAGGATTGTTTTGTTCTGCCATTACCAGCTTCATCAGTAATACTGCAGCAAACTGGAATGATGAGCACTCTTAATCTTGTTTGGAAATGAACAAGCCAAAGACTTCCTACAGTTATTATTAGAAAAGTTCCCTTTGAGGCTGATCAGGTACAACGATGAACGAGAGAGGGACAGAATAAAAGAATGATGCAGCTAAATGTGTGCCATTTAGGGGTTTCTTACTCTTGGAAAAAACACCTAGAGCATGTTAAAAGTTTGTTTTAGGCTACTAATAAAAATAGAATAAATTCAAACTGTTCATTTCTTATTATATTTCTTATTATTAATATATAACTATTAAAACCATTCAACCATTAATTAAATGGAGACTCGATGAAAAGTTCTTTATACATCGATCTAATCAGTCACAAATAATCTGCAACAATAATCTGTTTGCTAAACAAAATGTTTCCATTTTTTATACATATCCCATAAAGCTTTGACAACCTTTTTTTTTACTGATTCACTTATAAATCTCAGTCAGTCAGTGTCTGTGTTATTAGTTAATGCTATAAGTAAAGGTGGAGGGAAACTGATCCAGGCTACAGGCAAAACAATTATTCACAAGATATCACTTAAGATGATGGTTGAACCTTGGAAAAATACATAAGTATGTTCTAGACTGTGACTGAGACTGTGCCTGTTTATCTGTTTTACTTTATTTATTTATATAATAATAATAATAATAATTAGTAGTAGTAGTAGTAATATACACTCCATATATTCATCTGTTGAATAAGTCTACATGGTCTCACAGTTGTTGCTAGCTGGTGCTACAGTAGCTACTTTTCTCCACTGGCATTCTGTTTGAAATCATCCTTTGTGTGACTAAATGTTAACAGTAGAGCTAAAATCAGATTCCTCACATTTTTTAAATATTTATTTTTTAAACTTGACTCTTATTTAGAAAACTGACAATTATAACAACTTTGAGCTTTGACTTCTTTGCCGTCACCTCTGTCGTTGCAGGACAGGACAAAAATGAGGCTCCCATCCAGGCAGGTCTTGGGGGTTTGGAATTCTGGAGGATCTCATGTTAATTGGGTGTCTTATATGAACTTAGTCTCCAGCTGTTACAGCTAATGTTCTTTTCCTTCTTTGTCCCACATCCCTAAAGCTACAAGAAGCACAATTATGAAAATGTTGTTGTGTCCCCACAATTTTCTCTCCCACACAGCCACAAGTCTTACCCAGGATGAACTCGCCACCTCTCTCCACAGCTGTTATTAGGCAAATCTGCTCAATAATATGAGTCACTACAGTATAGTGTTTGGCTCCTGTTAGCTAAAGTTTGAGAATGCTGATCTTCTGGAGTTCTTTTACAAATGAAACTCAGTATCTAAAGATTTCCAGGGTAGGAGGTTATTTTCCGCCATAAACTGAGGGTTGTGTGGTAGGAACAAAGCTTATTCAGTGAAAATGAGATGGTTGGGGTTGTTCCAGTTATGAGAGGTCAGGACTGCTGAACCTTTTTGGAGAGCGCTGAACTGAACTGACTGCCCAGTGTGTCAATGTGACATGGGTGGATGACTGGATGTGTAAAGCGCTTTGGAAAACAGTGGAATACAAATACATCCATTTACCATTCTGTTTGCATACACAACCCTGGCTGCTCGTGAAAACAGTGGAACCGTCGATTGTTGTACAAACCCTTCTGTCATCTTTCGTACCTACTGTCATCTTTCTTCTCCTTGATAACATATTTGCCCAATAAATGAATATACAGTTTATACTTGATGTGTTTGTCTCAATCAAATTCAGACAATGCACTGCTTCTGACTTACATTCATGTTGAGCTATTATTCTCATTTCTATATTTTCTCTTCACTAGTGTAGCTTTGCATGACTGATCTTATACTGTGCTTCCCAGCTAACTGATTTTCTGTCCCTCACAAACAAAAGAACTGACCAGCTGCTCTGAGATGACCGTATTACGGAGACTTTCTTTGTACAGCATTCAAACTGAAGAGAGGTCTGAGCTTTTGGTTCACAGGGATTACTTGTACATACGCTGACCTCGATATTTGAAACTTTGGTCGTGTTTGATGTGACTGACCATTATTGGCCTTTATTAACATTTGCTGTGCTTTCTCTTTGGGTAGGAAAACAGTGATATAAAAAGTCATTGACCCCAAATTAACATATAAAATGTCTGGGATTAAACTGGTAGCGCAGTACAATATCACTGGAAATAGAAAGATATAGTTTAAAATGGAGAGAAGGTTCAGAAACTTGCTGTGCTGCCCAGACGTTTTTATCCTCGGGGCTTCTGTGCTGTTGTCATCTTTACACAGGCTATTAGCTTTGCTGTTGGCCTGATATGAACTTTTATGTAACATAGTCTGTTTATTGGAGTAAATGTTAACTTACTTTCACATAAAATCAATGTGGAATTGGTAATAGGACCATTTTTTTTTTTAGTTTTTTTTAGGTATGAGTGGGTTTTTTGTTTGTTTTTTTCGGTGTTTTGTTTTGGGTTATTTTCTTTTCTTTGCTTTTTTGTCAAGCACTCGAATATATACAGCTGTGTGTAGCAAGGTTACAAAAATCTAACAAAAAATGTGACACAAAATCACACAACCCCACAAATTCCCAGTTTGCAATAAAGGATTCGTGTATTCAAACAACACAGGTGTATAGATCTAAAATAATCTTTACTTTAAAACAAATGATCTCCTTTCCAGAGTTGATTGGGTGAAGAAAGCACAGCATTATGATCACACTTACTGTGCAGTGGATCAGCCCAGAAGGCCTTTAAGGCATCACTGGAGGCAGGATTTGACTTTTCCACACACAAACCAGTGAAGTGCCAAATCCCAGTTAATTTTGTAAGCTGAAAATTTTGTCTGTGATTTGACTTGCATGTACATTTCCTACAATATAGTTTGCATCGCATGGCTCCTAACAAAGTGATGGCTCAGTAGTTTGTTGATATGAAACATAATCCTTCAGTGGAGCATCGGTGAAGGCGTGTGGGGCCAAATGCAAAGACACAACTGAGATGTTTATGGTAGGCAAAATTAAACAAGGCATGAGGAACACGATGATCACTACAAACACTAGGAATATGATACAGGAGCCAGGCAGGAAGACTAAACAGTACAATGAGACAAAGAACAGAAGTAAAGTGAGAGTTTAAATATACAAGAGCCAATGAGAGGCGAGCAAACAGATGGGAAACTAATCAGGGTTCACAAGTAAAACCAAGACAACAGCTAGCAACATAAACCAGGAAGAAGCATAATGGGAAAACCTAATATGGAGACAAGAAACAGGAGGCACAGCGAGGAACGAAAAACTGAAATTCAAGAAATTAGATTTAAACCTTAATTATAACCTCAAACAGAAACTACTTTGCAAAAGGTAGCAAAACAAAAATTACCAAATATAAAGACTAAACTGAGACCTTAATCATGAAGAAACTCACCATTAAATATGTGATACACAAAGAGAATTAAAACACCTCAAAAACAAGGCCAAACACCAACAGCACAGGAATCCACAAATTAAAACAAAAACTCGAAAGTCAGGCAAAATCCCAGGGTCAACGACACTCGGCATTTCTTCATTTGTCAGTGTTAATGTTTTATTACCATCTCTGAATCTTGTCATTGATTCTTTAAACGGCTTTCATTTTACATAAATCGAACATATCGTTTCGGACTGTCGCCTGTGCACAATACCAGTCTGAACAAATTCATATGAATGGAAAACACCTAAGCTAATATTATAACTGCATTACATGCCAAACTTTGATAAGAGATTATTTACCACCTTTTTTGAGCGATGAGCTAAATACCGCTCTTTACTGTGTAACACTAGAAACAGAAAATATCAGAAATATGTGCAGAACAAATCACAGCTGATCAGCGAGGAATCGAGGCACTGTTGGAGCAAAAGGATGTCAAGAAGGATGTTTACTGAAGAGAGACATCTATTTGGCATCTCCCCTTATTACACAGCCATCTGTTTACGAAGGATTTCCAGGCAAATTCTTGGGTTATTTTCTAAAATCACCATTTAAATGCAATCTTTAACTTTTTAACTCCAGTAATACCTTAATAACTGAATCCAACACCAAATAATGAACCTCAGTTGTAATTACTGGGCTACAGAAGAGCCAGCCATATTCTGGTTATAGCAAACTTTCAGTGGCCAACAAATCTCTGCGGCAGGTGTGAATGTTTGGCTACGTCAATGTGAAGCAAGGTGCTGCTGCAAACATAAAACTGCCAAAAAATGCTTCGGGAAATGAAATGTGAAATTCGGCTCAGCAAGCATCAGCCAAGAGAATATCTGAGCCCTCGCTTAGGTGTTTGTTTCCATTAAAAATAAACTCTGTCAAATTAACATTTCAGAAACAGCATGATATCCTCGCATTATTCAAAACTGTGCACAGAATTACTGCGATTTAAAACGAAACCCTGAACCCTTCAGTCTAGGTCAGTTGGTCACAAAATTATCACCACCAAAGAGCAAATTTCATCAGAGCCTTTGTATTAACTGTCAAAGCATGATTTCAATATTTCCATCCTTGGGTCCTTTTGCTACAAAGAAAATATATTCATATTAAAACAACCACATATGTGATCATTTATTTAGTGTTTAGAAAAGAGTACATGGCCACAGGGATGTGCTGCTACTCTACTCATTCTTGCACAGACATCAAAATGATGTCCCAGCCGGAGCTCTGACCGAGCTATGACCCTGAACTCGTAATGAACTCCGCCCCATCCCTCAGGGGGCTTGATGTCCTTGCATATGGTTTTTCGGCTGTAGCTGATCTTCATCTCTCCCCCTCCCTCCCCTCTCATGTGTGTCCCCTCACCTGTATGAATTCCTGTAACTACTCACATGATAAAAACTAAAGTCAAAGTAAGGTTTGATTAGATATTCACAAATCAAATTATTAGAGTCTACTGTCATGTCAATGACGTCACTATCAGACATTATCATGATATTAAATGGAAAAAAAAAACAACTGGTTTATATTGATTTTAATACATGTATGCCTGAAACCCTTTAGGTCATATTAGTTGGTGCTTAAATAAATATTAGGGTACTATTACCGTATTATACAGCTGGAACTAGCCCTCCCTTATGTTCTCAGCATTTTGAATACAAAATGCAAAACTTCCTATCGCTGTTTAATTCTATAATGATTTAATTCATCCATCCATCCCTGCCCACATATCCTCGACTGGGTCTGAGCAGCTTAATCAGAGAAGCCCAGACCTTCTTTTCCTGAGCCACCTGCTGTAGCCCATCTGTTGGAGCTGTTCCCAGGCCAGCCAAGAGACATAATCTCTCCAGTGTGTCCTGCATGTACCCCAGGGTTTCCTCCTCGTAGGATATGCCCAGAACACCTCCCCAGGAGTCTCCTACTCAGATGGGAGAGGCCAGCCACCCTTGTATCTGTGAGCTTGTTTTTTCAGTCACTACTCAGAGCTCATGAGTACAGAAGAAAGTAAGGATGTAGATCAACCAGTAAATGAACAAGCCACCACCTGAAGAAGCCAACAGGACCACATCATCTGCAAAAGGCAGAGACGAGCGCCTGAGGCCATCAAAATGAAAGCTTTCGGTCACTTGACCACCCGTAAAAATGTCCATAAAAATTATAATTAAAAATAAGGATCAGTGAAAAAGAGCAGCCCTGAAAAAGGCCAACACTCAATGGGAATGAGACTAACTTAATCCCAGCAATGAAGCCTAACCACTCGCTCAGGTTATACAGGGAAGTATTTAGTTTTCTTCCTCTTCTCAATATCACCGATTAGTTTCACAGGTATCTTATTTCCTGCAGCTGATCTTGAGCCCCTGCCTTCATGCGTTCCCTGGTTTACCTGGATTCAGTTGCCTTTTGCTTTGTGGACTTTGCTTTATAGAATATATGGAATACACTTCATAGGATAATCTTTGGACAGCCATTTATTAAAGACGTGCTTTAAGTTAAACTATAAAAACACAAGGTTATCTAAATGAAACTAACCGTATGGCTTTGTAGTGTGAAAGGAGGAAACCCACTCAGGCAAAAGACACCATACAAACTCTACATGGGAAGGCAGGATTTTCCTTTATTAGACAACAATACTTAACAACTACAACACCATGCAGCCTGGAAAAGACACCAGCATCGCATGGTATTAGTTAGAGTTTACATCCTGGGACAGAAGTATGTGTGATACCATCACAGACCTGTTTTGGCTTCACTGGTGCTTAATGGCACTCTGTAAAGGGTGTGATGCTCCAGTGTAAATGGAATCAGGCAGACAGCAGATAGTGTGAAGTTGTTTTAGAGGCACTGGGGATGAAGATGGTCGGTGCTGTTTTTACTAGCACGTTCACCCCCACAGGTCCGTCCGCCATTATCTGCTTACACACCCGCAGCAGCCACACTGTGTCCTTATACAACCTTCTCTTTTGAACTTCATCTTCAGCCTTGCTTCTTCTCCAAACTGCGATATGTTCCTCAGTCATTTTTAAGACACTTTCTCCTCTCCTGCTTGTGATGGACCTTTTCAGTCCTTGCTACTCTACTCTTGTGAGTCATTTTTCCCTTCTTCACATTTTCTTTAAAGTTTGAAGAGAAAAGTCACATTTAAAACTAGTTTAGCTTTTGTTGCTTTTCTGCACAATTCAAAATGTGTAATTGTGCTAAAGTACAACAGAGCAGAGCATGAACTGTCTGTCACCTTCTCATTTTCACCAAACTAATCCCTCAAACACAAGTATTCCCAGTATTACCCAATTCTCTGTTTTTGGTTTTTTTGTCTCTCTATAGATACCATCCATCCATCCTTGGTGTGACATCACAATTCATTTCCATTCACATTTGTCAACATTTCTTTACTGTGTTTGGACTGTGTTTGGACAGATCTTCTTTAATGAATATGAACCAGCCCAAGTTTCCCCTTAAAGCTCCGGCCAAAGTTTCCCCTTTTTTTTTTTTTTTTTTTTAATTTGTTTTTCAGGCACAACAAAATACATATATTAAACATAAAGTGCACAAAAATTTACCTGAAAAGCCCAGATCTTCTTACTAATGAATATACGCCCATCATTGCAAACCAAACCATCAACAGCCCCGGCATCTCAACGGCAGCTCGCAAACTGAATACAAAATATATTAATTATAAATTGCTACCACAGGTAACAGGCCAAATTACATACCCATCTATGTTCTTGGCTCTTTATGGCTTCATTAAACACCAATACGGGAGAGTGAGGAGACTGATCCGAGCTGATCTGCGTGGCATGGCTCAGTTTCAACCTTGGGTGGAGCCTATAAATGGCACTAAGAGGGGAGAGATGGAGGTGGCGAGGGAACTCTGTAATAACAGGAATATAATCTTTAAATCCGTCGATAAAAGCTCAAAAATTGTAATTATGGACAAACAACAATATATACTGGAAGCTAACAGGCAACTGGCTAATACAAAGTGCTATAAACCTATTAAGGACAGTATTCAGAAAAATACATAAATTCGGACTCGCGTTATTGTGGAAAAACTATACAGTAGGAAATATATTACGGCAAAACAGACTGGAAGACCCCCAAAATAGACAATTTTACCTCCTCCCCAAAATTCACAAAGATCCACAGACCTGGACGGTATCACACGTGATTCCACCTGGAAGACCGATAGTGTCTGACTGCAGCAGTGCGACCTACAACATCTCCCTTTATATGGATCGATTCTTGGGACCCTCTCCTGCAAACGCGCCAGTTATTTGAAAGATACGTATCATTTTCTAGAACTAATCAAACCAATGAGACTCCGGACAAACACACATTTATTCACAATAGATATTGACAGCCTGTACACGAACATCAATACAGAACTAAGGCTAAAAACAATAAAAAACTATTCTGGAGGAGCATCGGGACCCTAAGAGGCCGGATGAGGAACTTTTATAATTATTGGAAATTTATTTAAAGTGTTTTGAGTTCTCAGGTAGACAGTATCTACAGGTGGAGGGCACAGCAATGGGGCATAGGTAAGCCCCCTCATATGTGAATTTCTACTTGAGTCAGTGGGAACGGGGGGCTCTGGCTAAATGCCCCCAAAAAACAACTTTTTATCTCAGGTTTTTGGATGACATCATAGAAGCATGGTCTCATGGTGAGGAAACGTTTTGCAAATTCATTGATGTTTTAAACAACCATCATCCCACTATTAAGGTGAAATATGAATTACATTCTTGACATGTAAACTTTATGGATACAACTGTGTTCCTGGAACAAATGGATTCAAATACGAAAAAGATTTCTACCAAGGTTTATTTCAAACCCACAGATTCCCATGCTCTTCTACATAAGTGCAGCTATCATCTGAAACACATGTTTAAAGGCATTATAAAATCTCAAATTATTACATTCTATAGAATTTCCTTGCATAACTCAGATCTTCTGGAGTCTTTTAGCACATCTTGGAGTCTTAGAAATAGGGGGTATTCCTTAAAACAATTAAAAGCAGTACGCTCATGATGCTTAACTCGAAAATAACAAGTGCAGGTAGATGAGCCAAATAAAGATGTGGCTCAGAATCAAACCCAATTGGAGGACCCGAGCAGACTTATGCCGCTGGTTACTACCTCTTCCCGTCCCTACTTACCGTTGCAACATCAGTTAAAATCAAACTTTAATAAGTATCCCTCGGATTTGAGACCATCCCAAAAGTATTGGGTAATCTCGACTCATAGGAGGAACAAGAATTTAAAGGACATGCTTGTCAGAGCTAAATTACCTGAACAGTCAGGTAGAACAGGACTGTTGAGATCAAACCACTGGGCATTTAAACCAAAACAGTTTATATATAACCCCCATGGACGAGTCGGAGCACCCATTTTACAAAAGATGACATTGAACATGAAAAACATTATTTATTGTATTTTATGTGACAAATGCCACCGTATGTATGTAGGAGAGACGGGACAAACACTACTAGACAGCCTAAAACAACACATTTATAGTGTTGGGGAAAACAGACTGAACAGTCCGTTGGTCTTGCACTTTCAAATACACCCACTGCAGTACTTTAGCATAACGGGACTTCAAGCCTGTGCGACGTGGATGGAGGGCCAGAGGAAGAGGCAGGAGAGGATGTGGATCTCCAGGCTGCAAACCCAGCACCCAGAGGGCCTGAGCGTAGTTTAAAGTGCTTCTTCTGGGATGTCTTGGTCCCTGTTATTGTTATTTACTATTTGTAATCCTTTGCATGACAATTAAAGCTAGAAATGTACCGTCTGGGGTAAAAACAAAGAAAGAATAAATGTGTCCTTAAATTCTTCACAAGGCATGCTGCATCTCTCTGTATTATATCTTCCTATAGAAAGACTTCATTAGTTATAAGGAAGATAGCAAATTTCTTAATTAACAAACCTTTCTTCCTTTTAAAATTTGACTTATGAGATATAACTTTCTTTATCATTAATAGCTTTTATAATATATATTATACATAAGAATATTAGTTATAGATCACTGCAGTTATATGCTGCACGAATGGCTGATTGCTTATTATGAATAACTGAGGGGGAACTATAAATAATAACTGTAAAAAGGAAAACCTTTCTCTTATTTCTTATATATAATAAGTTTCTTTAGTAAAATAGACAATAGTGGTGGGATTAAATTATTGGATATAATCAGAATAATGGGGATAGAGATCCTCAAAGAACAAAAGTGGTAGCAGCCTAATGTGACACACGGGGTGATGACCCCCTTGTTTTACTGCTGGTCCTCTGTCCTGTTGTTCACCCATCAGTAATTACTCAGCTGGTGTATATACTCCCATGCTTCCATTAGTTCTCTGTCCAATTGTTTTGCACTTTGTGTGTGACCTCTATATTTTTTTATTATTACTGCTTATGCCTAATCCCTGTTTTAAATCCTGGAGGTTTTTGCCTGCTCCTTTGCTTTCGTACTTGCTTCATGGATTATCTACCTGTGAGGTTCACAGACTTTAATGCAGAATTTGCTGATTCCTGCATTTGCATCTATCCTATTTTTAAGCCTCATGCATTAGGGAAAGAAACAATTGGCAACAATCTGAAATATAATAGGTCTTCATGTTTGTAGAAGGAAAGTTTAAAAACAAAACACTTTGGCCAGAAACTGTTTATTAAACTAAACGGATTAGTCGCAGTGGTTCAGTAATATTCGTGTTTCTAAACTTGCTCTAAAAATACTGCACCTCTCCTAAATCTGATGCACATCTACTGTTACTGCTATAAAACACTACTGTAGCAGCCTCTGTTTAAATGCCATGATTGGCAACCTGAACAAAAACCTCTGATTGGTTTTAGTACTAAGTGTCCCAGAAGCACAAACACATAATGAGTTTTTGGTTGCTCATTTTCTTTGCTGTGTTTCTATTAAGTTTTCTTTCAACTGATTATTTCACTAAATTGCAGGTAATCCAAATTGAAGCATTATGTGCTTATCCAGTTGCCCTTACTTAAAAAAATAACAAAAATAATAATAAATTCATACATACTTAGATACATAAATACAGTAAAACATCGAGTGCCTGTCGAATCAGCTGCCACGGCTCATATGTGTGTGGTATTCTAGCTCGTTTACATGGCTTCCATGTCTGAGATGTGCATCAGTGTCTTTGAACCTTTATTTCAAACCAAACCACACAAAAATCCTTCCATCCAACCCCGCTTCACAGGCCATAGTACAGACTCTGATTGGTTATTGATTAATAACTTGTTAATAACAAGTGATTAGACACTGAGCATCCAAGGTCTTTAGATTTGCAGATCCAAGCATGTTAAAACAATACCAGGCATCAAGCTTCATTAACCAATAGGTGATTGGTTGTGGTGACGTCCATCATTTTTACTATGATATTACTATGATTTTTACTATGAGTCTATGATCCAAACAAGACACAAACCAGGTCTGTTGGTTTACCAATCTGTGATTATGCAGACCTTATAGGTTTTTAAAATGGGACAGTTATCTCCCAGCAGACAACACTGCATATGCCAACCACTGATTTCACAAGACGCCATGTAAGTCAAGTTAAGTGGCTTTATTGTCATTTCAACCATGGGCAGTGCTACAGTACACAGTGAAGCAAGACAGCGTTCCTCCAAGACCATGGTGCTACATATGACATATAACAGAGGACTGCATAAAGTGCAAGTGTGCAAAAATTGCAAAAACACAAAACAAAACAAAGCACACTGCAGACACAAGACAAATATGCAACAATGACAGTGGTTTTTGCAAAAGACTGAGCATTGTGCAAATGCAGATAACAGGGTGACACAGAAAGTACCGGACACACCTGAAGGCATTATTGTACAGCAGTGGATGGAAAAGTAGTGAAAACTACAATAAAAGGACATCTACATGTCTAACTTTTTAAACTAGCTCCAAACATTGCAATACGCTCTTAAAACAAACCCAGACTGTTGGACTAAATAGTAAAAAGCTGTTACCCCTACATTAAACTAACAACTTAATTATTGTCCTTCCAGCCATGAGGAGGAGCATAGTTTTCTCACTGCGGGTATCTGATGGAGGTGGAAGCCAGCCCAGTATAATGGAGCTCAAAGGAGAAAACTGAATGACAGACGCATGGGTTTGGAGTGTGTGTGTGTGCGCGCACGTGTGTGTGTGCACACGTGTGTGTATGCATGACTAAGCTAACCCTGTGTACAAAGATGCTGAAGTGTCTTGGCTTTAGATTACGCAGCTATAGACCACAGGCTGCTGCATCTCCATCCAGAAACCACCTCCCAGCTGCACCACGTGGTGCCAAAGTCATCGCGCTCCAGCGTGTTCCTCCCAGCTGCACCATCCGTGGCCAAAGTCATCACACTCCAATATGGGCCTTCTGGATGCAGCATCTAATGCCAAACATATCAAAACACAACTTGTGCTCTCAGCTCGACCATCTTAAGACTCATTTCAATCCAGTGAGTACCCTCCAGCCGTCCATCTGTGTGTGAAAGTACATTTAAAAAAATTCAGTGCACCTCGCACAAAAAGAAGAATAACTTAACACAGCCTTAATCCTCCATTTGATCCAAAAGACATAAAAATATCATTTCATCTGTGCCATCTCCACACAGACTTACTCCAGTAATTACTAGCATTAAATCCTCGTCTCAGTTTCACCATCTGAGGACAAACGTGTCATCGCTGCGTGTCTCGGTACCACCTAAGGCCAAAGTCATTGCAGTTTAAATTGCATATCTGTTTCTTATCTACTAACATTTTTCTAGTTTTTGTTCAGTGTCTGTTTATTCTCTTTGATTTGGTGTAATTCAGATTTCATTTTCTCCATAAAGAGAACTTGTCCTTCTGGGCGTTAAACACTCTGCATTGGACTGCCCGAAGGTACAAATGGAGCTTTATTGTACAGATGCTAAGCCAAATAAAAACCCAGTATCGTCCATGTGAGTCAGTGGAAGACAAATCAAAGGATTTTGTGGGTCTGTGGTCTGAGGGAGAGTTTGTGTTGTATGCTCTTCCTCCTACACGAAGAGTTTTGATTTATTTTTGGCTTACAATTTTCCCCAAAACATGATTTTTTGTTTTTATTTAAAGTTTAAAAGATCTGGAGAAAAAAAGACTTTAACATATGAATAATCCAAATGTTGACAGAGCAGTTGCCCTGTGTAAACCTCCCACTAGGTGCTTTAGTATCTCTGGAGTGTAGGAGTTCCATATTTTAAAGTTGCTGAGTGAACACTGACAATTTGTTGCTGTCCACTGCTGGACAATTGGACTCATTGCTGAAACTCTAAATGAACTCAGTCCACACACGATGACCTGCAGGTCTGCCTTTACTGTTTAATCACAGCTCCACTCGAAAACAACAGGCTTTGTTTATCAGTCAGCTTTGTTAACAGAGATTAAAGACTGTCAGCGTGGAAAACAAAGGCAGCTGTGGGCATTCGTTCAAACAGAAGTTTGAATTTCTCTAAAATCCTACATGCACATCCAAGCCAACTATAAAAAACAGCAAATATGAAGCGTGTTAAAGCTTATTGTATATGCTGCGTATGCTCCAACTATAGAGTTAGTTTGTCTACAATCTGTTAAGAAAAAATAAAGAAAAGAAACATCAGGTACTAATCCATGAAGATGACTATTGTTATTGTGCTGTTATTGGACGTAGTGTCATGGCACTTTATATTACAGCTTGGTAATAATATGATAATAAGAAGAGAAGAGGTAACATTAATACATTACCAATGTAATGTAACAAAATAACAGCTTGGCACTGGCCTTGGTACTGGCTGAGCAATATTACACTATATTTTAAATAAAATGACGTGTTGGTAATAATCTCCTATTTTCAAATATTTGCACACTAACCTTGTATGAAGTTGAAATGATTCCTACATTATGGACAAACATTCTCCTTTGTTTGAAAACAAAAAAGTGAATATAATATGTTTGAATTTGTGGCTTCTTATGTGGAAAATGGAAAAACAGCCTGTTTCTATTTCATTCCATGTTAATAACCAACAGAGACAAACATTATGTTTATCTGGACATATTTGTGATCATTTGTATTTAAAAAACAAAAAATATTTATTCATTTCATAGTGATAACAGATTAAACTAAATGCGTAGAGGTATAATTGTGACTCACAGCTTGAAAATGCAAATCTACTTGTTTCTACTACATTTAATGAATAATGGTGTTTTCTGAAATGTAAAAGCCCAGAATACTGATATCTTTTTAAGCTGAGTGGAAACATAATAATAATAATATTATCTCTCTCTCTCTCTCTCTCTCTCTCTCGCTATATTACTTCACAAAAAAAACAAAAATCAAACAAAAAACAGAACAGAAAAGTCAACTTTGCATGAAGAAACGACACACGGAGAGGAAATGATACAGAGACTAAAACTTTAAAATGGAAACTCCAAACAGAGCAGGACCATGACACAGTGTAAAATTCTTTCCTGACATTTAGATGGAAGCTAATGTTTGCTCAGTGTTTCACTGTGAAAAGCATTCAAAGACAAACAATTGTGATCTAATTAATTAAAAGTTGATTAAATTAATTTTCCCTGAATGCGTTCATGATCGAGGTTGAGCATGAAAAGTACAAAGTTTTCATTGCCAACCAAGAATACTTTAATAATCACTAAGGAAATTATGTGGGTCACAGTTGCTCCAAGACAGTAACAGACTAAACTAATTAAATAATACAATATGTAACAAAGTTTACAAATGTAAGAAATAGCACTAATATATACAAATCGCTCAATCATATGGAGGAGTTGTACACGGGCAGGAATGATGTCCTGTGTCGTTCAGTGGTGCTTTATGGATAATCTCAGTCTCTCATTGAGCGTGCTCCTGTGACTGGCCAGCATGTCATGGAGTGGGTGGGAAGTATTGTCCTTATCTTGGACAACATCCGCCTCTCAGACACGGCCCTAAGGAAGTCCAGCTCCATCCCCACAACATTACTGGCCTTGTGGATCAGTTTGAGTCTGTTGGCATCTGCGAGCCTCAACCTGCTGCCCCAGTATGCAGCAGCATAGAGGATGGCACTGGCCACAACAGACTCAGATGTTGAAAGACTTCAGAGACGACTCTGGCCCTTCCACAGTGGAGTTTTTAACCCCGTCCAGTTTATTGTCTGTGGGTCTGAGGTCTTTATAGTCTTCCACATTGACCCCCTGGACTGAAACAGGGGTCAAGGGTTTCCAGTCTTCCTAAAGTCCACCATCAGTTCCTTGGTCTTTGCCATGTTGACCTGCAAATGATTCTGCTCACAGCAAAAGAGTCAACCACAGCCCAGTACTCTCCCAGTACTCTCTTTTGGCCATGAACAAACCTTAAACATGCTGCTTTATCCATGAGTGATGTGCTTGCCATGCCCGTGGTTTTCCCCAACCATGGAGACAGTGGTGTAGCAGGCTTTTATCCAATTTGAAAAATAGTAATGAGTTCTATTAATAAGATGCAAACATAAAAATGTCTCAGAAAATAAAATAGCCTCTTATGTTTCTGGCTCACTAACTTCATCACTATTCACTTCCTTCATTTAATAGAAATGCCATTTCACAAACTCTTTACAGAAGCAGTAATAGCGCTGATAACTGCACTGGAAATTGGTACAAATGGCAATATTTGTAAAGATGGCAGGTCTAATTCTGGACTGTCCTAATCTACAATAAACTATCAGAGAGATTTAGTGGGTAATAAAAACTGTCTCCTGTGACTAAACCTCACAAAGTAATAAAAGTCCATCTCTGCACTCTCCTAATATATGAAACCAAAATTTAATACACTTGTCAGAAGCACTGATAAAGCTCTCAGAGAAAGGGCTGCCCCTCAGTACAGTCCCTACAAATTCAACAGGACGGAACTTAAAATTTAGACATACAATTATAATCTTATCAAAGTGCAATTACAGAGATTGTGTAACATCTATCCACATCACCATCTGCTCCCACTTCTTGGTTGTAACAGGTCAAAATAAAAGAAGCTCGCACTCACGCTGCTGCGTGAAGACAGACCTGGAGTCACGCGCAGTGGCGTGCCACATATTTCATTGTTATAATCAAATGTTTGCTTTGCTACTTCTAATCACTGCACGCATTAACATGCACATAATAACCCAATTATGGACAATAATTAGAGTGAAGCATTACTCCAATTATGTGGCTTCTGTTAAATATAATTAATTATATATCTTCTTTACTCAGACATGCACACGTATGCAGCACTGCAGCACACAAACTGTATGCATGGTAGTTTTAGTTGTGTCTGAATTTCACACACACACACACACAACCGTGTTTTCATTCTTTGTGGGAACATCTAATTGACATAATGCTTTCCCTAGCTCATTACCCTAACCCTAGTCCGGTCCGCGTTGGGGGACGCGGACTTTGCGCTTTCTAAACCTCTGCTTGGGGCACACTGCCCGCCCAACAGGTCTGGTGGTCAACGGAGGGAGATGGATGGCACAGATTGGGGACTTATGAGCCGACAGGCCTTAATGTCCCCACTTGAAAGATTCCTGTCATCCTATTATTTTAATAAAATGTTTTTAACGTCACATGTGTATGGTTTTATGTTTTTTTAATGGTTCTTAAGGTATACTGTAAACAGGTGAAATATAATGAATATTCTCATTAAGCTGTATTAGGTCTGACAAACAAGATGATATTCAACGTATTAACTTGGCTTTTAACTTGTAGAATCCCTGTGTACTTATTTTTTAGAAACAGGTGGAAAGAAGGGAAGCTGGCATAGACCTTGGGGAATTTTGACGCCACATGTAAACCTATGGAGGTTCAGTGGTGCCCAAATAATGAGTGGCATTGGAGAAGGGAGAAGGAGCAGTTTTGTGTTCTTCTCCACTTAAAGAAACTGTAACAATTTGCCCCCCCCCAAAAAAAAACAACTAAGGTCATTCCAGTGGTGGTAAGGTTTTTTTTAATTTATTTTTTTTAAAATGTTATTGCAAATAAAAGGAGAAACATTGTATTGCATCAAAGAAAATAGACAGTTCCCTCGGACACTGAAGGCATGGATTGTTGGATTTTTAATGTTTTAACTTTTAAACTAACAGAGTTGTGTGGTTTTTACTAATAACGAATGACCGCACAGTTTATTGATATATTTTATTGTTTATAAAAAGCACAAATAAAATACAAAAAATTTACTCAGTCTCTTGTGGAGGCCATATCCCCTCCACATTTTAATCAGGAATTTGTCTTTTACTTTGGGTTAATACAATGTTCTTGTTTATTTTTCAGTTATTTATTAGTTTTTTATATCCTAGATAAATTTAACCACCACTCTTCCCATAAGCCCAGGAGCTGAATATTTACAATTTTTAACATGTAAGAGCTTGTCAATCATACAGTTTTATAAAGTATACCAAGAGAAGACCAAGGAAGAAAAGGAGAAGAGGACCAGTTAAGTTTCAGAAGGAACTATAAAGGAGAAATCTGGATGATTCAGCGGACCGTAGGACAATGAGAACTTTAATAAAGCCAACTAAACCAAACTTTGCTTTATACCTAACCCTCAGCCTAAACCTAACCCTAACCTAATTGTAACCCTGACACTAAAAGCACATTTTGAGTCTGAAAAATGCCTTCAAACTCATGGGGACTGGAATTTTGTCCCCATAAGTTGGTCCCCACAAGCATAGCAAACGTCCAACTTTTGGTCCCCACAAAGATATGTAAATACACACACACACACACACCTGGGTGTGTTTGTGCGATTATGTGATTGCGGTGTGACAGTGCAGCAGCTGATGACTAGAAGCTTGGAGAAAAGAGGGGACATGAGACGTGTGTGTCCTCAAATCTATCTGACAAGCATACCTGCACACACACACTCGGATTGTTTTGCTCTCGCGTTCACATCCAGTAAAATCACCTCTAACTGCAGTGGACAGGTGGCCCTTTTAAACTCCTACTCACTTTCTCTGCACTCTCATTCACACAAACACATCAGGCGACAGCGCTGCCAACTCCTGTGGACAGCTACCCTTTTTAATTCGCACTTTGACACACACGCGCGCACCAAAATGTCGACCAAAACAGACCCGAGTGCCAGGAACAGTGCGCGGGCTCTGCTGCTCTGGACACAGCTAACCATGTGTTAGATGTAAGTATTGCTAACAGCAGGAGACAGGTGTTTTTTTCCTCTGCGTCTGTGTCTGCTTGTGTGTAAGACACTCTTGACAAAAAAAAGGTGCAAATAACCACAGTGGACAGGTATCTTTGCACCCTTTCTGTCGCTTGCTGTAAATGTATGCTTACCTCGACGTTTGTGTCTCACACGTTTTTCCCCACTCTTGTTCCTACACGACTCAAATACGTCAGACAGTGTTGCTGACAAACAGAACCTGACACTGAGCCTTTTTTAACAGTTTGTTCTGATGAGTCACATCTCTGCAGATCTACCCAAATTCCTACTGTCAAGCATGATTACTTAATATTAGTATACATATAAAAAAAAACAATAGCTTTATTGGTGCGATATATAGACACTTAATTCCACACAGACAATGAGTTTGCAAAATCAGAAATGAAAGCACAGAAAACTGTGACTTAACATAACCACCAGCTACACCTGACATCCAACTTTTTTGATTTATTCACAATAGAGCTGCGGTCCCCAACCCCCGGGCCCTGGACCGGTACCGGTTCGTGAGAGTTGAGGCTCGGTGACTTTTATGTTTTTCAGGGTTTTTATCATTTTTATTTTATCGTTAACTCTGTTTCCCTGGGTCTTTTCCCATGTGTTTTTTTTTTTTTTTTTTTTTTTGGCTTGTTATATTTATCCGCAACACCTTAAAGGCTGGTCCGTGAAATATTGTCGGACAGCGCTGTAATAGAACATATAATTAAAAAACACATATCAAATGTTTAAACTGAGAAAATGTAAAATTTCACAAAAACACGTGAGCTCATTATGAATCTGATGGCAGTCTCAAAAAAGTTTGGACAGGGCCGTGTTGTTTCTCGCCGTGTAGCATCCCCTCCTTCTTTTTAACAACAGTCTGTAAACATCTGGGAACTGAGGAGACCAGCTGCTGGACCTTTGTGAACATGACCATTTAGTTTAACTGTGCTGTTAAAATAAATGGTCATTAACATATCAGGGCCCGAGGAGTAAACAGACACCAGGCGTTCACGCCAAACATAATCAGGATTGGAGGTTAAAGGCTCTCAGCTGCTATGCAGCTACATTTGTGAATTGATCTGCCAACAGATCCTTGGTGGCTTTAAATCTGAGTAGTTGTGGTCTTTGCTCTCTTTCTTTTCTGTTCTTTCTTCATGAGCCTCCAGTGTCCTGTACTACAAAGCAAGTTTAACATTCAGCACTGTGCAAAAGTTTTAGGCAGGTGTGGAAAAAATGCTGTAAACACAGAATGCTTTCAGAAATATAAATGATTGTTTATTTGCCCCAGATGAATTCTGCGGCGGGACAACGACTTCAAACACACAGTCAAAGTCACTAAGAGCTATCTTCAGCATAAAGACGAACAAGAAGTACTGGAAGTGATGGTACAGCCCCCACAGAGCCTTGATCTCAACATCATCGAGTGTGTCTGGGATTACATGAAGGATGTGAGGAAGCCTACACCCACAGAAGATCTGTGGTTAATTCTCCAAAATGTTTGGAACGACCTACCAGCTGAGTTCCTTCAAAAACTGTGTGCAAGTGTAGAAGAAGGCAAAGGGTGCTCCCACCAAATATTCATTTGATTTGGATTTCTCTTTTGTTAATTTGCTGCATTTCATTGATTGATGAAAATAAATGATTTACACTTTGATTTTTGAAAGCATTCTTTGTTTACAGCATTTTTTTTCCTCACCTGCCTAAAACATTTAGAGAGTACTATATATCTTCCATTATCTAGCTTCAGTTACCATTCAGGCAAAGCAATCACACAAAGATGTTATAAAGTTAATAACTTGGGTTTATCAACCCACATATGATACATTTGTTGTCTTGTGTCTGTATTTTGACTCCTCACTACAGCCATGACAGATTCAACATCATCTCAGTCTCCTTAAACTGCAAGGTTCTGCAGTGACACCTTGGGTCTTGACATTCATGTAGATGTTATTTCCTTACAATCACCCATGTGATTGTAAGTGACTCACTTAACAGAATAATGTATCCAACTACAACACAAAGAGACTTGTCCGATTTGTGAGAAACACAACAAAGAGGCCAAGGTATTGACCCGGCTTCCAGGACACAGAGATCCGATCCTGTGTGCTGCAGCAAGCTTAATCCACAGCGGCACCACCATCCACCCCAAAGGACAGAGCAGTAACTATTTTTGTATAGGTAGCTGTAACTGATAATGTTATTAGTCTTCCTCTTCTCCTCCGTCTATTTTTACTGTATAATTTTTGTAACATCTTTCTGGTCACTTCAGGCTGCTTTAAAAAGATAATATAACTACAGACAGCAGACGTGATGCATGAGCATCAAAAGTCCAGGTGCAACACACAGGAAATAAATTTGTATGCGACACCAGGTAGAGATCCTGTGTGGTTTGTTCTGTCATTTATGCACGACCAAGCTTGTACTTTCATCCATTTCCCAGAAAACATTTTTACCAAATGTTCTTATCACGAAAACGACAAAGCAAAGAGGAAGAATGCATCAGATAAGCGAGCTCAGAGCCTGACTCACAGGTTGCAGAGTGTGGGTATAAGCCTGCGCTGACCTCCCCTCAGCTGTTGTGCATTACTGTTTGCAAAATCCCCTCTGCCTCAGGAAGCAACGAGAACAACATCCAAGCTAGCAGCCCACACACAGAAAACCACGGCGCAGGCATGCAGCTTTTAGACTCTGTTTTTCCTGCATTTTCCATTTTGAGACAGTGGACTAAAATTTTTACTATGTCATGATTTTCCATCCCGGACACGAGGTCGACCAGGATTAGAAGCTCAGCTGGTCAGACCTGGTCTGATGGAAATCCTTCAGCTAGTCTGTTGGCTTGGGGGACTTTTAGGGGGGCTTCGTATTCATCTAGGGAATTTCTGACTAAAGTGTGCATGATGAAAGTTTGACATCAGCTTTATTCAGCACCACCACCAGTTGTGTTGATTGTAATTGCCGAGTGTGTCATGAGACATTAGGCTGACAAATGACTGATCCTATTTTTCCTCATGTACTCAAAGTCTGCTGTAAATACTCAATAGAGCCCCAAACATTTCCACCACTTTAACAGAGATGTTTTTCAAGTTTCAGATAATCTAAAAGTCTGATTGTTTTCTTTTTTCTGTTGAAGGTTAATCACCACTGACAAAATAGTTTTCTTCAAGCAGCATTTTATCCTTTTTCAAAACAGAACATTGATTTTTTGTTTCTAATGCTAATTATGCATAAGACTGGCATATTCTCACAAAGGACTGCTGAAAAAGAATTTCTGCAGTGCTAACTAAAAACATTAAGAGGATCCACCATGATCCTCTTAATGTCTGCCAGATGGATAAACCGGAGCTGAAATCAGTCAAAGCCTGTGCTTTAAGTAGAAGTCCTAGAATAAATCTTATTGAATTATTCTTATCTTGGAAATGTTCAAATCCCCATTTAACAAACACCACCTACAAAGTGTTTAAGTTTATTCCAACATGTGTATTTCTAAAGGTTCCTGAAACGAGAAAAAGGAGTTAAAAATGGAGCCTCAGAGGTCAAAGCGCCTAAAGCTGCACTGCAAAGCAGGATTTTGTCTTTGGGGTTAACTTGGGGTTTGTTGTTCACTCCTTGCAGGGATGCATTGTCATGGTAACTTAAGCTGCCAACCTAACATGCTGTTGGCTGCAAACAATTTTTACGTTTGTGTTTTTATATTTATTTTTTTCTTGCTCTCATTAAACACTGTCTATTAAACATTACATTTAAACAGATTATGATCCATCAAATTCTTCTGTATCTTAATGTTAGAGCTTTGATATTAAAGCACATAATCGGCATTTTCACCAGCTTTAAACTTTATTGAAAAAGCAGATTTTCTCTTTGTTTATAAAGGAAGCTCTGCTGCCAGCACTGTAACTGTGATTGGTCAGACAACAATGCTACACTTTTCATATGAGCTCATAGGGACATTGGGATAACCTGGTTTAACTTGGCGAGCTGACCAACAGCTCCCTGTGACGGTTTATCCTGATTGCCACGTCAGGGTTAGTGATCGGGTAAGATAAGGGCAAAGATATGTTGGGAATGATAAACCTGGGTATGGAGAAGTTCATAGTTTAGATTAAAATCCCCCCTTTAACAAAGTTAAAGATATTCTGTAAAGCTCAGTCTGTGTATAAAAGAGAAACTCAGTCAGCATATGATAGAGTTGGAATGAAACTTCATGAATCAGAAGTTATGGCAGGAAAGTGAAAGATAACTAAAGGAAAAGTGGTCTTATCTGTAATGCATTTACATGCATGTATTTGATTGTGTGTGTGTGTGTGTGTGTGTGTGTGTGTGTGTGTGTGTGTGTGTGTGTGTGCACGTTGGTAAACATGTATTAGCTGGACATTTCGTCTGAATACACACCACACTAGAAGGACATTTTGAATTAACAGGACAGAGGCGGTGTCCTGCTAATTTTGACTGAAATCTAACAACGTAGAGTGGTTTCTATTGGTCCACTAACCCTAAAACCAAAAAAAGCAAGATGTCGGTTTAATACATATAAACTTGATTTTGTGTTAAATCTGTGTATCACCAAGAGTGCCCCTGGTGGTAGCGTGTGTAATAGCAGGACCTCATGAATATTCACACATGTGTGAATAATAATGAGGCTTGTGTGTAGTTGTCCCGCCAATTCTTACACAGTCCTTCCAATTCACATGTGGGTTAGATAACTGGGAAATGTTCCAAAATGACCACACCAAATGAACCACTGTATGTTGAACTTAATTGTAATAAAAGCCTGCTTTACCTTGTTGGAAAGAAGACATATGAAGCTTTGCTTTTATATGAAACACTAAGGTTTTGTGTAATTATTCACAGTTATACTAAGTAAATACAGTTACGTACTTACAAAGTGGTATGAAAAAGTATTTGACTGATAAGTTATTTATTTTTTGGTTTGTTCTCTCATTTATCTGTTATCAGATTAGATGAAGAGAACCTGAGTGAATACAAATATAGGTTGTTTTCTATTATCTTATTTTTCAAGGGGAAATGCTTTCCTGGCCCTGTGTAAAGAGGATATTGCAATTCTAAAACAAATGTAAAAAAGAGTGACCTTTATTGGGTACACCTCGAACTGCTCGTTAACTACTCACTAATTGGGCAATCACATAGTGGCAACTCAATGCATTTAGGTGTCATGGTCCTGGGTCTCTCGACCCAGCATTTTGAGTTTGTGGTTATTTTTTATTCACTGTTTTAGGTCCTCTTGCCTTCACGTTTATCTGTGTTCCCTGGGTCTTGTGTTCACCCTTTCCCTTCACTGTGTGTTTTGTATTTATTGCTGTCTGTGTTTTGGTTTTTTGCTGCTCCATGCTTTGTTGTTCTGCTTTCTTAGTGTACAGTTTTGATTATTATTTTCCCATGTTTCGGTTATCATGGTTTGGTGTTCTGTCTCTGTGGCTGTATCCCAATTCAGGGTCTGCAGCCTTAAAATACGCAGCCTTAGCAGTCCACAAGGGCCACGTGCTCAAAGACCGCTAAGGTCGGAAGTGAGAGAGCTTGTGAAATGGGACGGTCTAGGCTCCAAGACTGCTCAGGTTGCCTAGCAACCATGATACTCACCGCTGGAAACGTTTCATACAGTATTGTTTGACAGAAATAAAGGAGAAAATTCATTTGTTTTTGTTCATGTGTTTGTTTTTCTATGAGCTTTGATGTGATAAGTATCTGAGGCTGAGACCACGGGACTGTAAAACATGATTGTTGGGCTTCATTTCTGTACTGAACAGTCATTTTAAAATTAGTTAGTAATTAACAATTAACTAATGTTGTTCATGAAACTAAAGTGGCAATGGCAATGAAAATATAATATGGCCAATATTAAAGTTATTATTATATTAATCATTACTTGTTATTACAGCAGTGAACTTGAACTCTGTGTCAAATACTGAGCTTCAGTAAAGATTCAAGTTGCAGTTATTTATATTTCCCATCACCTTAAATCTTCACTCAAAGACAAGTATCTTTGACAGTGTATATATCGATGTATTATATATAAGAGACAAATGTTGTTCTTTTAATATGTTGGTATTACTAAATTTGGCTCAATGCTGACATATATGTGTAAAAAATAAAATGTACGAGCTGTGATAACCGTTTGTGATAGAATGAAGAGTAGACTGATATATTAAATATTCCTTTATTGAGTGAGAAAATCAGACCATGTCATGTCATAACTGCTTTAAGTCCTACAGAATAGATATCAGAGCCTTAAACAGGCTGACTTCTGCTAAATGGGTCAAACTGGGCACAAAGTATACAAACACATAACATATTTATAGAATATGATGGAACACTATAGATCAACTTACCTCAGAATATATAAAGCATAGAAATAATTACAGCAATATGATCCAACAAACACAGCAGTACTACTAATGCAAAATACTCAAAGCTTCCTAGAACTGAAACAAACATGGACATTTATTTTGAGGTCCATTCTGCTGCTGATACATACTTTAGGTTTGTGAATATTAAACTTGTTCCTGCCTTTCATAGTGTTTCCCTTGAAGGCCCTGAGTACTTTCTCCCACACTAAAAACACTGGAATGATACAATTATTTGAACATGACCTAATCAGACTGATTCAGGACAGACAATGAGTTCTTTTAACCTTTTCTAGCGTCCTTCACACAGAGGGAACAGTCTGTCTATTCTCTCCATCTGTCAGCTGCTGCTGGCTCTTCCTCCTCCTCTTCCTCACACACTGCTGAGTTTGTCCTGGTGGATCATCAGGGGTGCAAAGCCTCACAGATGATGTGCAGCAGTGGGTCCCTCAGTTTGTCCTCACTCTGGACACTTGCAGTTGTCACACATGGAAATCAAATGTGTGATAAGCTGCAGGATTCAAACACAAGTGTAACTTATAAATACATGTTCATACTTTTATTACACAATCAGAGAGAAAGACAAAGAGAGAGAGTGCAGGACAGACAGACAGGTGACAGTCTCAGGTGTACACACTGCTACAAAACAGCAAAAGAGAAGGAGGATTTAGTGTTTGTGTTATTCCGAGTGCTAAACAAGAAGAGTTCCCAGATGGTACAGTGGACACATGTGTGACTCCTGTGATTAAAGCTTCTTTCTTTCAGCTTAACGAGTGAAACAAACGTTCAAACACACGTTAAAGTCCGTTTGGCTCGACACCACCGAACAGAGGCAGCAATATAACATAGCTCACATTAACAGTGCAGTGAATCCTGCTTGTGCCGTGATATTCAGGACTGCAAACTGAGCAGCATTCACTGACTTTCAACTTGTTGTGTTTGTGGATATATGACTGACTTTAATTACCCATAAAAACATCACATTCTCTGTAAGATTAAGGTCGACTATTGAACGGCGTATATTTTAAAGTAAAGGCTTTAAAACAAAGTAAACGCTGAAAGTACAAACATCACTAATGTCACATAACTTTGCCAACATGTGGCCAACAGTAATGTTTTAATGTTCTTCGTTATTAAACATTTGTACATAAATAAGTGAATTAATATTCAGTACTTACTTTTCCAAGTTTACTCTTTGGCCGCCCCGCTTCCGCTGTTTTTTTTCGGCAAAATTATCCACACCCAACGCCGCGCTATGCATTCTGGGATATGTTGGGCCATGAAGTCTACACAGCCACATCCTTCAAATTCAGGGAAATGAAGGACGCATTTGTGGGCCACATTTCGAGCAGCCTTTGAATTGAAACTTAAAATGCGGCCTTTAAGGCTGCAGACCCTGAATTGGGATACAGCCCCTGTTGCTCTCCCCTGTCTGTGTTCTCTGTCAAATCCCTGTGTGAAGCCATGTCTCTGAGTCTGTCTCTGTGATTTTGTGTTTCCTGCTTTACTTTCAAGGTCTTTGTCTCATGTCAGTGTTTTCAGTTTTGCTTCCTTGGTCTCGTTAGCCCTGATGTCTCCCACCAGTGTTCACCTCCTGCCTCTCATTCCCTCGTTATGTCCTGTGTATTTTAGCCCTGTATTTTCTGTGCTCCCTGTCGTCAGTAAACGGCACTAATCCTGTGCTGTGTGTCTCCCGTGGATTAGTTTTGTATTGCCTTTTATTTTCCAACCAGCAATAAAGCTGCCGTTTTTGAGTTTCACTCCAGTCTTCCGAGAGTCTGCATTTTGGGTCCTTTTCCTCGTTCCTGCCTGCACACAGCTGAACTATGACATTTAGGTATGTAGACATGGTCTACATACATACCTACATGTTAGACCTAATCCCGAACCAAACTATTTAAAGCGGTATTTCCTTTAATTGTTGCTCCAGTTTTGGATATAATGAATTTATTTTTAGAAAATGGATACGTACCATAGGATTTTAAGGTTGCTGTAATTAAACCTCTATTTAAGAAACCCTCTTTAATCAAGACAGCTTAATGAACTATAGACCTATATCTAATCTTCCTTCATATCTAAAATTCTTGAGGTAATAGTTGCCAATCAGGTGTGTTAGCACTTAAACAATAACGACCTGTTTGAAGAGTTTCAATCTGGCTTTAGAGCTCATCATAGCACTGAAACAGCTCTGGTGAAAGTTACTAATGATATTCTCATGGCCTCAGATAATGGACTGGTGACCATTCTGGTTCTACTGGACCTCAGTGCTGTTTTTGACACATTCAATCACAATATTCTCATAGAAAGGTTTGAAAATGTTGCAGGGATCAAAGGAACAGCACTAGGCTGGTTTAAATCTTACTTGTCCAACAGACTCAAGGTTTGTTTACGTAAATGATAAATCCTCTTCAACCTCTATGGTTACTTGTGGCATCACAGGGTTCTGTACTTGGACTGATCCTTTTACTATATATATATATATATATATATATATATATATATATATATATATATATATATATATATATTATATATATATATATATATATATATATATATATATATATGTATATATGTATATATATATATATATATATATATATATATATATATATATATATATATATATATATATATATATATATATATATATATATATATATATGTATATGTTCCCTATTGGTAAAATCATTAGACAGCATGGGATAAATTTCCATAGCTATGCACACCTAAATCCTGATGAACCTAATCAGTTATAAAGATTACGGGCATGCTTGGAAGACATAAAAACCTGGATGTCTTCAAACTTCCTCCTTTTGAATTCCGACAAGACAGAAGTTGTCTTTGGACCAGAAGCTCAGAAAAACAAATTACTTGGTCAGTCCCTTCATCTGGATGGCATTAAATTAGCCTCCAGTAATAAAGCAAAGAACCTCTGTGTTATTTTTTGACAAAGACATGTCATTTAGATCTGACATGAAAGAGGTTTCTAGGGTCTCCTCCTTCCACCTCCGTAATATTGCTAAAATTAGAAACATCCCATCCAGGAGTGATGCTGAAAAACTAGTTGATGCCTTTGTTACTTCAAGGCTGCATTACTATAACTCTTAACTATCAGGAAGTCCACATAATGCAACTAAAAGTCTTCAGCTGATCCAAAATGCTGCAGCCAGGGTTCTGATGAATATCAAAAGAACAGATGACATCTCCTCCCGTGTTTTAAATGCACTTTAGAACAGCACGCAGCAACACTACATATGAGCGAGCGGAGGGAGGCATGGGGTCTTCACAGAGTCCCACTCTCTGCCAGCCGTCAGGGCGGGGGGCCTGAAGGTGGAATTGGTCATCTGATCGAGGCCTGGGTTGCAGCGGCCCCCTGCCACTGCGGAGCCGGGACGGTCTGCTTGATTTCCACCTCAGGGAGGAGGGCAACATCTGGGTCTGGGTATGAGTTCCCCTCCGGGCAAGAATACCTGGACCTGGGATGTAGAGAATGTTTGGGGAGTGTGATTGTGTGTACAGTGTCCATTTATGTCTGTGTCCACGTTGGGTGAGGGCCGAGTGTTTGTGGTTGTGTGTATGAGGGTGGGAAGGTATGTTTGTGTCTGCCGTGCACATCACCACCAACAACACCACAAGCAGAGCACAAGTTTTAAGCCAGCGTGGTGTGATTATAGATGCCGTGCAGGTGGGTCCATCTCACATGCAGCGGCATCGCAGAACACGCCCGCCACATACCCTCTTCCCCGACTAAGACCGGGAGCCACCTCCCCTCCATGAGCAAGCGAGGGAATCGGCCTGAGCATCAGCGCCCAGCCCAGCCACGGGAAGTGACTACCTGGGCGTTCGCCTGTAGATCTAGCGGCGCTGGTGACGAGGTGGTTCCAGGGACCGCCCACGCTTCAGCGGCACCCCCATCCCGCTAAGCGCACCAGCCTGTGGCTCACCTGAGCCGGTCGTTCCCTCGCTGTCCAACAATTACAATAATTATACGGTTGCTGTAACAGATTGTAGATACAATGCAGGTGAGTCCATCTCACCTGCAGCAGCATCCCAGACCAGCCACAATAATAAAGATTTTTCTATTTCATTATAAACTTTGTCCTAATTATGTCATGAGTTTTTACTATTTAAAAAGAAAAAGAAAGCATCACAAAAACACTTAAGGTCATGAAAATTAATTGTATTGCTGCAATACTTAAATATCTGTGGTCTAATCTATTTTTATTCACCAATCTCATTGTAGCAATAATATGCCTTTTGGTCCAAGTTAATTATTTGAATTTTAAAACTCTTTTAGCCAAATAACTTTGAAGTTGTTACTAAAACTCGTCATCCCCATTTACTACTTTTGTTTCATTCTTTAAAAATTTAGAAGCATAAATATCAGTCTTTTGGAAAAATTACATTTTATACAGTATTATTAAGTCTACATATTCCAAGTGAGTTATGTCAGAATGCACTAGAGCAATTTAACTCTATTACATCATAGCATTCTATTTGCAAGAATCCCAGTGTTAATCCACTGTTCTTGGCCAATGATATCCACTCCTCAGCACTATGGGGGCGCTAATGTACATCTACGCTGGTTGCCAACCACCATGAACATTTAAAGAGCAGAAGAAGAAGAAGAGGACACTAAAGAGTTCAGGTGCACGACATGAGGATTTAATGAGACAGCTTTTATCTTACTGCTTTCGTGGAAGATCAGGTGAGAACCATACAAATTCCTTACACATGATGTTTATATAAATATATTCATCCAATAAAGCAAAGTAATATAGGTTATTATATTACGCTCGGATACACCAAAGCATCTAATTTTTGACAGTTTAGCTAGCCAGCATGCTAGTAGCAAAAGTTTGACATTCTGTTGCTGTTGGTTTGATTAATTTTGGTTTTAGCATCACAAAACTTGTGGTTTTAAAACTAGTGAGATCTGTTTTCAGAAAATATTTTACAAATGAAACAAAAACTGTAGGACAAATATGCTTATTGTTCAACCATACTAAATCATTATTTTAATTTATAACTTTAAGAAATATAAAAGGTTAAGGAAATGTGGATATGAAAATTAACTCATTAAGATTTGCAGTAACCTTAGACCAAATAAAATATACGAAACAGAACTTCCACAGGTAGGGCATGCAGCCTCTGACACACAGTGATACAAGATAGGAGGAACTGTTGGGAAACACAGATATTTGGAACCTTTAGGGGAGCTCTCCCCAACATAAATAGATTTTTCGATCTGTTTATTTCTATGTCTACATACATTTTGTAGTATAATGTGTTATTTCTAAAGTCATTAATACCTGATCTTTGCAGGGGATGGCGGCAACAAGGCCACGGAGAGCTAAAATAAATCCCAGACAAGATGCTAGGTATTACTGCTCCTTAGGTGAAGACAAGGCAGGATTTGATGTGAGGTATATTGATTCATTTAAAGGTGAGTTGATTCCAAAGAATGCAGTCAGCTTCTCAAAATAGAAATTTTTATGTTTTTGTAGTTTTTTTGTAGCATACCATGCATGAGAAAATTAATAATCACGAATATAATTATACTTGTTTTATTATTATTATTATTATTATTATTATTATATTTCTATTTTTTCCTTGTCTTTCCCCAAGGAATTATGAACATGTTACATGTTCCAAAATAAATAATACAATATAATCAAATAAAAACATATTTAAAAACAAGAAGGATTTTAATTAAATGGTTTATAGTTTATTGCCCAATTTGTTTTTGATGTGTCTCTTTAGGTCGCGGTGTGTTCAGCTGTCGGTCATTTCAAAGGGAGATTTTCTTTTTGAGTACAGAGGACAAATCATAACTAAAGAGGAACAAGAAAACCGAATGAAACTTTACCATGATGCACTCAAGGTTTTCATATTTCATTTCAAGTTCAATGGAAAACAGTTATGGTATGTAACTGCTTTGATAAAGGATAAAATACATGAGGTTTACAAATTATAATATTCAAATAATATTTTGAATTGAATATTAAAATGTTATTCAGACGTTCTACAACCTAATATACTTAATGACTTTCTTTACAGAGTGTAATTGTTATTGTATACTTTTTGTTTTAGTGTTGATGCTGCCAGAGAGGACGGCTCACTTGGCAGACTTGTAAATGACGATAATGTGAATCCAAACAGTAAAATGACAGTTACCAGAGTGGATGGAAGGCCCCATCTCTGTTTGTTTGCAATCAAAGATATTGGTCCAGGAGAAGAAATCACCTATAACTATGGTGATTCCAACTGGCCATGGAGAAGCAAGGTATAATGTAAATAGTACAGTATAAGTATAAATAGTATTAAATGAATAAAGGCTATACTGAAAAGTATGCATACACACACGGGTCCTGTGTAATACTCAACTGGACAGGTCCAGACATTAGGAGGACTGTATTCATCTTGGCTAGACCCAAATACTGCCATTCATTATTCATGCTTCTTCCTTAGAAATCCAACATGGTGGCATCTCAGGCTGTGGATGAGATTGCAGCCAGTTCCTCTCCTAACGACGCAACAAAGGTAAATTGGAGTTTCAGTGTCAGATTGTTTTAGTTGTAGACTGAGGTGCTAGTTATTAGGCAGTATTGAGGTATGTGGGTCCTTGGTTATCTTGACCAAGTAAGATGCACGCATTAGGAGGACTAAGATTTGAAACAGGAAGTATAAACAACTGAGTTCTACCTACAAGTGCGCCCACACACACGGGTCCTGTGTATTACTCAACTGGACAGGTCCAGACATTAGGAGGACTGAGTTTAGAAATGAATTCAGATCAATGAGAGTTACTCTGGCAATTGTGCATACACACACGGGTCCTGTGTATTACTCAACTGGACAGGTCCAGACATTAGGAGGACTGTATTCATCTTGGCTAGACCCAAAGACTGCCATTCATTATTCATGCTTCTTCCTTAGAAATCCAACATGGTGGCATCTCAGGCTGTGGATGAGAATGCAGCCAGTTCCTCTCCTAACGACGCAACAAAGGTAAATTGGAGTTTCAGTGTCAGATTGTTTTAGTTGTAGACTGAGGTGCTAGTTATTAGGCAGTATTGAGGTATGTGGGTCCTTGGTTATCTTGACCAAGTAAGATGCACGCATTAGGAGGACTGAGATTTGAAACAGGAAGTATAAACAACTGAGTTCTACCTACAAGTGCGCCCACACACACACGGGTCCTGTGTATTACTCAACTGGACAGGTCCAGACATTAGGAGGACTGAGTTTAGAAATGAATTCAGATCAATGAGAGTTACTCTGGCAATTGTGCATACACACACGGGTCCTGTGTATTACTCAACTGGACAGGTCCAGACATTAGGAGGACTGTATTCATCTTGGCTAGACCCAAAGACTGCCATTCATTATTCACGCTTCTTCTTTAGAAATCCAACATGGTGGCATCTCAGGCTGTGGATGAGAATGTCATGTCATTATTAAAGCTGCTATACCCAATTTGCAAAAACAAGTTAGCTTAACATATTTTTTTTTATGTTCATAACAACATTTTAACAAAGCATAGCTATAAATGTTGTTTGGAGATTAAAGAAAAAAAAATGAAGTGGTTCTGTTGCATTTGTCTAAAACCATCAGCCAATAACATGGCTCAGTCCAGAAAAACGATAGAACAGTCTTACCTGACTCCTTAAATTCTACATTAACATGGCTCCACCACACTATGCACTGGCCTGTTTAGCAGCAAAGCACACCAGGGGGTGTGGCCTATGGATAATATCCAATGGGAGGGGGGAGCCTTCTTGACTGTGTTTATGCTTCCATCTAGCCTGTTTTTTAAATTGGGGAAAGCGGCTTTAACTACCTTTCTTTTATTAACTTAATTTTTCTCTGTCTAGTTTGCTACCAGTCCTGGCACAAAAGATGTTATGTTAGCCACAAGGTGAACCTCACTGAACCTCTTCCAGAGGTAAGTGTTTTTGCAGAATTCTTCTCAGTAAAATATGTAAGGTAAACAAAGTCTTACTTTGTGTTTTTGATTGTTATTAGGTCTTTAGTGAAGATAGTTCAAGTGAGGGGGCTTCATCAGAAGAGGAATATGTGCCAGATTCTATAGCTGACTCAGACAGCTCATGGGACAACAAATCAGAGCCTTTAAATATAAGTTGCAAACAAGTACAGAACTCTGAGATCTCCAGCAGTCAATCTGCTTGCAAAACGAAAAGACCTCGCCTAGAAAGTTTTTTAGAGAGAGTAGGACAAAGAATTTCAGAAGATGCCGAATCAATATCTGAAGATGGAATTGGCACAAGACAGCTCGACGTATCAGGGGTTATTGCCACAGCAGAAAAGTCTGATGCTGAAGGCATTGTTGATGACTCTGATACTACGGCTGAAGATTCCTTAAAAACATCCTCCTCACTAAGAAACAAAACATACTGCTACATTTGTGGAAAACTACAGACAAAGTTTACACGTCATTTAAAAACTCATGAGAAATCACATGCAGATGTTGCTCGAGTTTTAAGTCTTCCCAAGAAGTCCAAAGACCGTTTGAAAATGCTTTCTAAGCTGCGAAACAAGGGAAACCACAGACATAACTCGGAGGTCATCGCAAGTGGGATTGGATCATTAAAAACCAGACGCACATCAAAAAAACCCTACAAAGGAAAAGACTATATTCACTGCATTTATTGCGAGGCATTATATCTTAAAAGAGATCTTTGGAGACATGTTCGTAAATGTTCTTCAAAACCAGTGGAGGCCAATTCAGAGGGGGGACGAAAAAAGGTCTTGTCCCTGGCCTGTATGAGTGAGTCAGCTCTGTGTCAGCAAGTTTCCCCCGGTGTTTGGAAGATATTAGCTGTCATGAAAGATGATGAAATAACTTCTACTGTGCGAAGTGACTTCTCTATTCTTCAGCTTGCTCAATCATTCTTTAACAAACATGGGAAAGATCCCACCAAATTTGACTACATTCGCCAGACACTCCGAGAATGTGGAAGACTTCTGCTCACACTTCGGAAAGAATGCTCAATACACACTTTTGAGGATGCTGTAAGACCTGCAAATTTCAATGTGGTTATCAAAGCTGTTAAGAAGGTGTCTGGGTATGATGAAGAAAAGAACTGCTACTCGACTCCAAGCCTTGCTTTAAAGTTGGGACACTCACTGCAGAAAGTCTGTGATATTATACATTGCAGAGCACTGATGGCAGAAGACAGTGCACTGATAAAGTCAACCCAGAGTTTCAAAACCCTTTATGCTACAAAGTGGTCAGAACTCATCTCCCATACTGCATTAACCACACTAAACGAGCGGCACTTCAACAAGCCTTCCACACTTCCTTTCACAGAAGATGTTCAGCGTCTTCATAGACATCTGGAGAAGACTATAGAACAAGCACTGAAGGACTTGGAAGAGCATAGTTCACCAAAATCATACAGTGAACTTTGTAAAGCTACCATGGCAAATGTAATACTATTTAACAGGAGAAGAGGGGAGAAATTTCAAAGATGACACTGAATGGCTTCCAGGAGAGAGACACTAGTACCCTGCACAAGGATGTTGCATTTGGACTGACAAAATTTGAACTTTACCTTTGTCAACACTTCAGTCGTGTAGAATTGAGGGGTAAACGAGGACGCAAGGTTGCAGTGCTACTTTCACCAGACATGGTGAATGCCATAACACGACTGACAGAGAAAAGACAAGACTGTGGTGTTCTGGCAGAAAACATATTCCTGTTTGCCAGACCTCATTGTCTGACTCCCTACAGAGGACAGGACTGTTTGAGGATTTATGCGACTGAATGTGGGGCTGAAAACCCTGAACACCTACGTTCAACGCAGTTGCGCAAACATGTCGCAACTTTGTCTCAGATCTTAAACCTCAAGAATCACGAGTTAGACCAAGTTGCCAACTTCCTAGGTCATGATATTCGTGTTCATCGGGAATATTATAGACTTCAGAGGCTACTACCCAGCTTGCCAAAATATCCAAACTACTGATTGCCATGGAGAAAGGGTCTCTCAAAAGCCTTCAAGGCAAAACACTTGAAGAGATTGAAATCGAAGGTAAAGTGGTGTTAAGGTTAAGAATTATACATGTTTCCTGCACTATAACCTTATAATTCATTAAGACAATCTTTTATTTTGTTAGATAACCTACAGTTGACAGATTCAAGTGAAGAAAGTGAGGTCGGAGTGGAGCGTGAGGAGGTCGGAGCGGAGCGTGAGGAGGTCGGAGCGGAGCGTGAGGAGGTCGGAGCGGAGCGTGAGGTCAATGAAGGAAATCTTGTATATCCACAGATTGGTAAGTACAATGTGATTAGTCTCAACTTTGTTCAATTTATGAAATCACATGACTAATAGACTTTATTACAGATTCTATAGATACTAGAATGATGAAGAAAGTTGTCAAGGAACCTCCAGGTATGTGTTTGTCATCATTTATTGAAGCTTTTACCTTTGTAACTACTTCCTAGACACTTTTGCTATCTTTGCTATCTTTATGTAAAAAAAAAAAAAAAAGATAATTCATTACTATCATTTTTCCAGTGATTGTTACCTTTGTCCAAATGGTAATTTAAAGAAAGTCAAGGATCTTTCTAAAGACCAGCTCAACAGAATAGAAAGGTCAGTTTTGGAGGATGGTCAGGTAGGAAATGCTAGTTTGAACAGGTGATTTTGAGCTGTGATTTAAAGTTCTAGAGAGAATCTAATGAGCAGAGGAAGTTCCAGAGGGTGCAATTAGCAGTGGCAAAGGATTGTACCCTCAGATTTATGATTTTGATGATGGGGGTAAGGAGGTTAGTGTTAGCAGTGTTGTGGGAGAGTGACAGTAAAGACAATCCCTCAGGGTGGCGGGGTGAGGTTGTTGAAGGCTTAAAAGTTGATTAGGAGTTTGCACTCAATACTATAGTCAGTGTGCAGCCAGTAATGTTCTTTTTAGGATGTGGTGATATAGTCTCTAGAGTGAGTGCAGTAGAGTAAGGGGCAGCAGAGTTCTTAATAGATTGCAGTTCTTGGAGGTGAGTTTGGGGAAAGCAAAGATGCTGCGATTCTTTTTGAGGGTGGAGAGAATGGATAGGATTAGGAAGAACAATATCATTGGGACTGCACATGTTGGAAAAAATGTCTACATTGTTCTACATTGGCCAGGTTGAGGTTGTGTTGGGCATGTGCAAACAAGGGACAGTGAGGAAGGTTTGTTGAAGGATGTTAGAAAGGAAGCTGCCCTGCAGGAGACAGAAGGAGATGAGATTAATCAAGAGAGATGAAAATAGTTGGTGTGTGGAGGGCTGATCTACTACTCTTTATTTACCTGGTTTGCGCTTCTGAAGTATTCCCTCTACGCTCTCATCCTCTTTCTACAGTAAATCAGTGGTGAGTGGAAAGTTGACCAGTCACCGGAGTAGTGATGGGTCGTTCATGAGCGAAATGGCTCTTAGAGCCGGTTCTTTGAAGTGAACGATGCGAGCCGGCTCCTTATTGGGAGCCGTGGATTTTTTTTTTTTTCTCTTGCCCTCTCTCTCACTTTTTTCGCTGCACGTCAGCCTTGTGTTTGCGCTGAGTAGAGACGGGAGGGGCGCAAACAGAGCCTTGCGTTTGCACCCCTCCCGCCTCTGAGCAGAGGGAGGAGCTAGGGGCGGTAGTTACACTCGCAACAGCAGTAGCACACGAAAAGAGCAGCAGAGAGAGAAAGAGAGCCGGGAGCAACAACAAGAGACAATGTCGTCACATTAGAAAGGTGGAGTAAAGAAAATGAGTGACACCAAGAAAAGAAGCAAAATCTAGAACCATTTAAATTTTACTGACAATACATAGGCAGAGTGTAGAGTCTGCAAGAAAAGGATATCATATAGAGCCGGTTGCACGGGCACCTGAAAACTGTCCACTCATCAGTGCGATGGGAAGATAAAACACAGTGAGTTAAGTGTGATATAAGTGAAGCTGCCAGTGTGTCTACCCACTGAGCTGAGCACTGGGCACTTGGTATTTTTAAATTTAAAGTTTAAATTTTAAAAGTTAAATTGTAAATGGTAGGTTTTGTATTTTATAATTTATTTTTAAATTTTATGTGGAGTGAATAAATAAAAGCATATTTATATAATGAACATATATACATAGAAAACACGTTTTTAAACATTAGTAATTCATTTTGTGCATAATTTTATATTGTTGTTAATAATAAATGAATGAAAGCAACAAAACAACCTGAAGAGCCGGTTCGGGAGCCGAAAGAGCCGGCTCTTTTTAGTGAGTCGAGCCGAGAGCGGGATCTCTAAAAGAGCCGGAAATCCCATCACTACACCGGAGTCTTGTTTGGAGAAAAAATTCAGCCTTGTATCTTTTAATATCAGCTGTAATAGCTCTAGCCATATTCCACATTCACATGTGTCACCTTAAACTAAAAGTCATAGTTGCGACTCTGGATTTATCTTAGAAACCATATTCAAGATTTCAAGGTCCATTAGTTGCTTGACCACATTCAGGAGCATTTGACATTACATTATAAGAGATTTAATACAACAAATATATGCTTACTGTTTTGTTTTGTTTTCAGCACAAAGTAAAAATGGAGCGGGTAAGGTCATTGAACCCAACAGAATACTAAACAAGGAGATGAAGCCAAGCAGTAAGAAGAAAACAAATAAACAATCTGGTAAATGGTGACATGCATACAAAAGTCACTTAAGCACAAATGTAAACTTCATGCATTTTTGAACCCAGTTATCCACACCACCCAAGCCAGTATGGTGACTATGCTCATCTTTCTGCCAGGGACCGTACCATAATTCTACAACTTGGTTAGACAATTATATTAACCTACTTGGTAAGGTAAAATATAAATCACATTCAATGTGGAACAATACCTTGTATTAAGTAATGGGATAAATGTTTAAATTACTTTCCCTATGCCTGTTTTAATCTGTAATACATTTAAATACTTATCATTTTCAAAACAGCAATGCACCAAAACAATTAATAAACAAAGCAATGAGAACATATTATGATTTGGGTTTTAATTTTGAGGATTCCTCAACCATTGGGCTTCTACATTATCTCCATACTCTGAACATCATCTTATTCCCATAGGCAGAATCTGGATAATATTGGAAAATTTGGGCTGGTTTGGCTAATTGTGGGCTGTAACCTGAACGTCTTGAAGAAAATTATGTTCACTGAAAAACCTGAAGGCCCACCTCATGGTCAGGCAGGGTCCACCCTTGTTTTTAAATAAACATTTGAGTCAGACAGTTATATATGAAATGTTTGAGTATATGTTATACATTTCAAATTATTACAATATCATGCTATACATGTTTTTTGTTGTATAACGGTGTGTGGAATAAAATGCTCTCCATCCATAGTGATTTGCCATAGCTATTTATTGGAATTCTGACTTAATGTGGGCTACCTTTCAGAATTTTACATTTAAATAAATGTATTCATCCATTGTAATAAGTATTTAAACAGTCAGCATTACAGGATTTATACCAAAGAAACACTGTTACAACAAATTCACCTTAAAGGGGACATATTATGCAAAACCCACTTTTTTTTGTTGCTTTTGTATGTATATTTGGTTATGAATTGCCTCCCGACTCCTTAAGTGTAGGTTTTCAACAACTAAAAAGGAGCTCTTTTAGGTCCCAGGTAGTGTATTTTGCACAATCCAGCATAATCACAGCCTCAGCACCTGTCCTCGTGGACAATGCAAAGGCCGTCTTTGGGCTGTGTAGACTAAACACTAACTGTTCTTAGCAGGGCTGTAAAACTAGTGTGTGCAGAACTCAATTCTTCGGCTTATTTGAAGGAAGCCGATTATCGCCATTATATTTTTGCATCCTACAACCATGTCAACTCACACAATTGAGCATAATACGTCCCCTTTAATTTAAAAATTGTTTAAAAAGTAGTTTGTTTACATTTATTTTTTTCTGCTTCTAGCTTCTCTGGAAAATGCAAGGAGGGTCAAAAAAGCATCCTTGGTCTCCCACGGAGGTTGCTGCGATAATGAAGCATTTTGGCGAACATATCAAAAAGAAAACTGGCCACTATTATCGAATGCCAGCAATGCAAAACTGCAGAAGATCCTGCTCTGGCTGGTCGTTCTATTCAAAACATCAGAGATTTTGTGAGGAATCGGGCGTGTCGTTGAAGAAAAAAAGAAAATCCTATGTAGAGGAGTCTACATAACTCCAAAGTACTTCTTGGAGGAGTTAAAAAGATATTTTGTATGTTTTGGTTTCTCATTTATTTATTTTAGAATTTTACTATTAGAAGATTGGTAAATTCATTTTGTTGACACTGTTTTAGTGCATCTGATCTAAGAGGACATGTAATTTTATATTGCCAGTTATTTTCATTTCTGTTAACAAAACAATCCTGTTTTTGTAAAATGCACTCAATTTGTTCCTTTTATTCACCTGTTGCCCTTTTAATACACACAAAATACATGTTTGTGTATGTGTATGGCCTTTGTCCTGTTAATAAAGTTAGCCCTGACAATTACTGTTCATGTCAGGGGAGGAGCCAAGTTACCTAATTAGTGTTGTCCTCTTATTACACCATGGTGTCAGGTTCTTATATTTTGAGTTCTGGTGTGTTTTCACAATTTTGAAGTGAGATTTGTGTTGTACAACTCAAATGGGATTTTAAAAGATGCACTTCATCTATCTAGCACAAGCGGAAAGGGGGGTCCGTTTAGTGTTGCAAAAATCTTGTTTGAAAAAATTGTCCTTCCAATTCACCTTTACCTGTGTGTGTGTGTGTGTGTGTGTGTGTGTCTGTCTGTCTGTCTGTCTGTCTGTGTCTGTATGCTACATGGGCTTGCAGAGCCGGTGGGAGTTTTCCAGGCTGGAAGCTGTCGCTACTTGACATGACAGTGCTGTGATAACTACTAATGAGGACACAGGAGAGAACATGTTATTAGACTCAAAATAAACACATCAATACGCAAACATCCTGCTGACAAAATGAAACCTCAAAATGCAGAAGACAGACACACACATATGTGTATTTGTTCCCAGAAAGCACTGTGAGAATTCTCCCGTCATAAAAATAACAAAGCAAAAAAAGAACAAGCGAGTGGATAATTCCACTCGACACATTAATGCAGCTACCACCAGTGTGCTAGCCGAGCTTTAATTCAGGTTAAGCTATGTTCATGAAAGCTTGATACCAGGGGACAGAGTTTTCTTGTTGCTATGAATAAAACAGCATCCTCTTTAACTGTGGGCTACCTCGGGGAAATTAGAAAACACTGAGTACTGCTCGAGGTCAGCCTTGATTTTAATCAATGAAAACTGAGAGAAAAATGTTTTGGATCAAAATGCATTTAAAATAAATTTAAATATAACAAGGTTTTACAAGTTTTTGTTAGTAAATACAATTTAAAATTGTATTTAAAAAAAATGTTAAAAACTTGTGTAAAACCTTTTTGCTTCACTGTTTCTCAAAAACCTTGTATTTAGAAAGAATATGTGTACGAGATAAAACCAGGAGTGTGTGAAGCATGAATCTACTGCTCAGTCAGGATGTCCTACATTTCAGTTCATACAGAGGACTTAGAGTTGCAATACAAAGCTAGAAATTCTGAGAAGTGTGAAGGACTTTATTTTGTACAACTTTCCTCCTTTGTTTAGCTATATATATGTATATGTATGGGAAACATGTCACTGTATTTGTGTTTCAGACATTATAACTATGTTCTCTGTTGTTTTCTTTAGTTCTCTGTTCCCATACTCTTCTTTTCCTGTGTCACATGTTTCATGTCACCCATGTCTCCCCAGTGTCTGTGTTAAGCTTGCATGTCTTGAGTCTGAGTTTCGGTCTTTGTGTTTTCTGTTTTATTTTTACAGCCTGTTACGTCCCTCTGCAGCCCCTAATCATCTCAATGTGTTCAGCTGGTGCTAATTGGCCACACCTAGGCAGGTGTGGATAAAAGCATACCTGACGCAAGCTTCCCGGAGAGCTCACTTGTCTTTGCCTTGGTGGCACCAGCCATTTTAACCAAACTGCTATTCTATTTTAAGATAAAACCTCTTCTCACCTACACTCTGGTATTCGTCTCCTTTTTTATGTTGCGGCTTTTGAGCCAGGTCGTAACAAGCCCTTGTCCTGTGTGCAGTGTATCTAGTCTTGCCTCCCCTTGTCTCTTTATGTCTGATTAGTCCCAGCTCTGTTTCCACCTGTTCCCCATCCTCTCGTCATCCTGCTTGTTCTAAGCCCTGTGTTTGTTTGGTTTTCTGTCTGTTGTTGTGTTGCACTCTCACTATGCTGGGTTTTTTCCCTCCATGTGCCTAATCATCTCCTAGCTCTCAATTCCTGGTTTATTTTCTAGTGGTTTAGTTTTGTATTTGATGTGCAGTGTCTAAAGCAATAAAACTGCCGTTTTGAGTTATTCCTTCGTTTTGAGTCCTGCATATGGGTCCTCATCCTGCCTGCCACACAGCGAAACATGACCGTATAAAACAGTAAACATTTACCAAATGCGTGTATCCCCCTCTTCCTACTTTCAAGTCTTAATGAACACATTATTTTTATTTGTAAATTATGATCCAGTCAGTGAAACAGGTTTTGAAAAACGAAATACAAGAGTACCCCAAATATGAGACTTTAAAATACTTAAAAATGGGAGTTCACAAATGAGTGGAGGACATAACACCAGGACTATCCGGTCATTAGCCGTTTCCAGGTCCAAACTCCGCTTCAGGTCCCAAAGTCAAACAAACACTGCACTGAGAGTTACAAACTGTCTGAATTCTTTCATCTGTAATAAATGATCAGTGTGGCTGCTCTACCAGGTGTAACAATTAAGTTTAACATTCAGGCATCCATGAAAACAGGATTTATCAAGTTTAACAGATCGGGGAGTTAGTTTCCATCTAAACATGATAAACATCTTCTGACTGAGGGATTTCTGAAAAACTCAAACGTACAGCTCTGCTATCACTTCAGACATAAATAAAGTGATGTTTGTAGGGTTACTGAAGTTTGGAGCTACAGTTGTAGCCACAGCTGCCCTGCCGAGGCTGCCATATCGCGCCATCGGCCCTTCTGGCCAACACCAGTAGGCGGTAGGTGAAGTGTCCTGTCCAAGGACTCAACGACCGAGACTGTCCGAGCCGGGGCTCGAACCGGCAATCTTCCGATTACAAGGCGAACTCCCAACTCTTGAGCCACGATAGCCTTAAAAAACACAGAGTAGTTTGGACCCAGAAGCAGGGTTCATACGTCATCACTTAAAGACCGGATATCCACAGTGAAGTATGGTGGTGGCAGCATCATCCTAAGGCAGAGCCTCTCATTAACACAGCCAAATACACTGTTCAGAACTGAGGGAAGGATTACCTAAACAAATACAGGCAGATCCTTACAGAAAGCATGCTCTGTGATGAAGAAGGAAACATGCTTCTGGAGCAGTTTCCAGTCCATGAATGTTCTTGAGCAGCCCAGCCAAAGCCCAAACCTAAAGCCCACAGAAAATCTGCAGGGGAAATTTAGGTTATGTGATGCTCAACGCAATGCTGATAATGTTGGTTTTCAGGCTTTAACACACTTGATTATGTGTAAACTGTAGTAACCATTCCTTTAGAGAAACAAATAGTCCAAACACTTTTTTTGGATTTAGTATTCTTATTAGAATATGCAAATTCAGCATGAAACACAGAATTACTGGGCTGTGTGTCCTCATAACTCAGAACAAGAACTGGAAAACAGAGACACTGAAGGTGGATTTTGAAATACAAGTTGAAAATCACCAGATTTCATACAGGCTGATTACTGATGAAACAATGTATTGAGATATTGTTTGATCAGTTTAGCAGTTTGCTGGACATTAATGTGAGGAAGGGGAAATTAAGTTTTGAATTATGAAAACACCAGTTCAGCCTTCTCAGGGGATCAAACCTTTGTCTAATTATCCAGGGCTTTGTTTTCTGTGTTTTTCCACAGTGTGTTTCAGTTTTTATAACTGAAACAGAGTTAAACTGAGTTAATTACAACGTCTCATTTGGCCAAATAAATGAATCTACTTGATGTTTCTTCAGATCTTTGTCATTGCTTATTCTCTGTTGTGGTGTGGCAGGATGCCAGTGGTGTTAAAAATGACTGTAGTTTCTGAGGAGTTGATACAAAATCTTTACTAAACCTCTTGAATTAACGGTGAATGTCTCTTTTTCAGTCACATGTTTAATTTAAAATATACTCCAAAGCTGTACTGGGACAAACCTGAAATATGACAAACCAATAATGTAATCGTCTGGTTTGTCTAAACCAGATATTTACCCATTTAAAAAAAAAAAAAAAAAAATGTACAAGCCAATGTTGTTGTTTCTTCTGAACTGAATGTAAACACTATCAAATGAATCTTCACTCAAGTGCAGCCACGACTGCACGTTTATTATGACGCCAAACACATCAATCTGAGGCCAGAGACACAAGCAAAGTCTAATGAGATAATCAGTTACAGCTGTGACAGGTGAACAGAGGAATGCAGGTGTGGAGGATGCAAACAAACGAGGGACAATCAGCTTCCAGCCGTGGGAAATAATCCACCATATCAGCACCACAGAAAATATACAAGAAAGATGTGATTATGCAACAGCTACGTTAAAATAATAAAAGAGATGCAAACTGTGAAGTGAAACGTGAGCTGCTTTTGATGATTTTATTCATCACAAGACTGGATTTCTTTTCCAGCATAGGGAGCTCTGCCAGTGATGTATAGATGAATTAAATATTTCTGATCCTCCAACAGGAGACATAATCTGCATCTCCCAGGTGACTGAGCAAAATAAAAAAAAGCCCTTTTGATGGATTTCTTTCACTGTACATCATTGTATTAAAGTTGGGCAAAACATGAGTCAATTTGCAGGAAACATGAAGAAAGCAATGAACAATTCACAGATCATTGGATATGGAGAAAGCACCCGACTGGGAATAAATTCATATGCTACAATCATGGCTCATCCTACAGACATTACAAGCAGGAAAGTGAGAACATGAAGGGAAATGTAAAAACAAAGACTACCTCAGAGAATGGGCTTCGTAGAAAACCATTTCTGACTCAAATGCCGTTCTCAGCAGACTATTGTCCTGGCACAAAGAATTAGATTTGTAAAGCAGATGTGGTCAGTGCGGAGAAACAAACCAAAAAAGGGGATAACTCAGAGGAACAAACCCATACAGCATCTACTCGGTCTGCAGCTCCTCTTCATACAGCTTTATGGTGAGTTTCAGCTCCAAAAGCTACATTTTGGTTCACTTTTTAACTTTAAAAAAAACAAAAGGAAAAACTAAACAAGAACTAAAGCAACTGTGCATAAATCAAACTGTGCAACAACTAAAAATAAAGACTTGCCAGATAATGTAATGGATGGATGGATTCCATTTAAAAAGCAGCATTTCTCTTTTCTAGTATTGGTCACAACCAAAAGCAGAGATAGAAATGAGACCAGCAAAACACAGCTTCAAGTTAATGTTGCCTAATTACTCTGACCTGTGAGTAAGCTTCATGTATTTCAGTCAGTTTCTACAACCAAAAAGCCCAAAATGAAGCTGAACCTTGAGTTCCTCGTCTTACTTTACCTCACTGGAGTGTCAGTCGTCAACACCACCGAGGTGTGCCTGACGCAGTTTCCTTAACTCAGCAGATGAGTATTTGAGATCAGCACTCAGGCTGATTGTTCGCTCCAGCTTCTTTTCCCTGCACGTTTCTGCTTTCGTGCACCATTTATCATCTCCAGAGTTTACTGTTTATTCACACCACACGGCATAACAGCGGAGCGCTGGATGTGAGACACGCAGGATTCCTTCTGTGTGCGGCTGTTAGATCGCTCAGAAACAAACATGCAGATGGACTGGAGACCATAAAATCAGGAGAAGATGCAGCATAGAAAGCTTTTGAATACAAAACAACACGAATACCTTTGTAATATTTCCCTCACTTTCCTGTCCATACACAGATCTTTTATCTTTACTCCGGTGTAAAATCATGTCCTTAGTTTAGCATGACTATGAAGCGAAATAGACACACGTGGTTTTCTATGACCTACAAAGTCTCTGCAGGAAATCTTTGTGCAGTTCTCAGATTCTGATTCTGCAGCATTCATTTGTTGAAACCAACAAACCATCAATTATAATTAATATAAATGCATAAAACACAGTCAATAATTCATAAAACTGATATGATTAACATTCGTCTGATGATAACAAGTCAGTGCAAAAATAAACATTTTTTTACCCACTCTGAAAAAGAAAAGGATTCCTTTGGGGCCTTTTAGCTCAGGTATAAAAACCACATTTTTATACCAGCCCTCACAGTGGGTTTTACAAGTCGGTGTCATATTTGAGTTTAAATCTGATTCAGCCATGAGTTTGTGTTCATTTGTCTTTTCCTCGTGAAGTGTGTTAACCTGCAGCTCTAGACTGTAGCCACAGATGTGGCCACATTAATCACATCCTCCACACTTATATTTGTTTTTAAATCACTTTTTAAAATGTAAAAATTGCAATTGTCACATTTTTATCAGAAAGACTCAACAGCACTGAATAGCAGAGCACTTTGGTTTCTGGTTCAAGCTGCTGCCTGTCTCAAAAGAACACTGAAGGATTTGTTTGTTTCACGTTGTTCGGTTATGAGGTTTTTTTCTCCTTCGTCAGAGAGCTCTTTAGTTTGTCTCATACAAGAAAACTGGAATACTTTGAAATACGTGTTTTTGTTATTAAAGATAAACATAAATAGGAAGTGTATATATTTTAATACAAACTTGGTGAATCTGTGCACAATTTAAATGAATTAAAAAAATCTGCAGCATGAATCACTTTCACTACAATAGGAAGGAGAAGAAATATTCAGCAACAATATTATTGCATCACCTCTCATAAGGCACCAATTAAGTACCTCTGTAAAAACATTTTTTTTTTTTTTTTTATTAATTAAAAAATAAAACATCTACATGTTTCTTCATCATCATGCATTTTGGGGTGTGTGGGATAACATTTTTTGTTACCACTGATACTAAAATTGAGTAATTTGGACAGAAATCAGTGTGGCTAAAATGCATGTCTGCAGGTCTGGTTGCTTAGCAACACTATTTACACACATTTAAAGGTTCCTGTAACATGAATGTGATGCTAGATGTGACTGAAAGATAAGCACACAGGGGACTTTGGCGGGATAACTGATGAATAATTACTGCAGGACTGAGCTGTGGAGTCGGGGCAGGCGGGTGGTTGGCTGTGCAGAGCAGCCGGGGAAACCTTAGCTCAGCTGAGCCGAGAATCCAGAGTCTGGAGAACTAACCTGATTAAATAACGAGAGAAATCCAGAGTCTCAGGCCTGAGGAGCAGAAGTCGTGTTTTCTGGTTATGGACTATTGTGATTTTCAGGATTGTTTGATTCTCGGCTGTGGAAAAACATTCTTACATTTTTCCTCCGATGCATTCGACTAAACTGCCAATACCTGATGAGCCAGACTTCAAATGGCTTTGTTTGTTAGGTGAATGTTAAACCTGAATACACTTCTTGCGGTTTTCTGAAAGTAACATTGTTCCCAGCCTACTTTCTAAAAAGTACTTTGTGCATGAATATTTGTCAGCTTGGCTCTATAAGTGCTTTTAATGCTCATTCTAGCAGCTGCCGAGCACTTTTCTAATGAGAACAGCAGACTCCCTGCAGCGTTTTCAGGTGCAATAAACCTCATTTTCCAAGGTCATGTCTCTAACGTAAAGCAGTGGGGGGCCTAGTATTTACAGGCAGAAGCACGCTTGGGAAACATTTTCAAAGATGAGGAGCACAAATCTAATGGAAGGGAAGAGAAGAAGAGGTGTTCTACTTTTCTAAGCTGTGAAGCTTAGTGAAGGAGACAAAGTGAAGCTCACTTCACTTTGTCTCTCCTGTAGAACTTTTTTATGAACCATTTCAAACATTCCCTGACCAAAAGACCAGTCTGGCTGTATCACTGCACCACTTCTCCTTTACTCTGGCTCCATATTCCATATATAGTATTTGTGATTGTTGAGCAACTGCAGCTCTGTATGCTGGTACATCGACCATCGACGTACTAGAAAAGTCGAAGCCCACCAACTTCTTCAGGTCAAATTGTTGGTTTAGATATAAAAAGTCTATTATTTGTCTGTTTATGCTTCTTTGTTCATCCCACAGCTAACCATCTGCTCACTGCTCAGTTTAAAGAAACTGATGTTAGATGTGCTTCTTAATTCCTGTCATCATGTTTTTAGTTCCAGGGCCATTGTTTCTCAGTCAAAAACACATTGCACTCAGACTGGACATAAATAGGGTCTTGAAGCATTTAAATAATTTGCATACTTTCTAATATCCAGCAGAGGGCGACTGCTCCAAAACAAATGCTGATTGTAACGTAGAACCTAAACACTGTTGTGCTATTAGTGTGATCCTCAAGATTGGGTCCTCTGACACAGACCTGCGAATCTGAGGATTCTGCAGAGCATCTCATCTGTTCTTAGGACTGCACTGACACAGGACAACAGTGCGTGTACCCTGTGTCTTCATATCTTTGTGGGGACATAATTGACACAATGCTTTCCCTAGCCGCTTACCCTAACCATTGGAAATGAGTGCCTAACCATAACCTAATTTTAACTCTTAAACTGAAAAACCACAATTTGAGTCTGAAAAATGCCTTCAAAGTTGTGGGGACTGGAATTTTGGTCCCCATAAGTATAGTAAACTTCCAAATTTTGGTCCCCACAAAGGTATGTATGCACGCACGTGCACACACACATCATTTTTACGGTAGAAGGGTCCAAAAATCAATTCTTCTCTGTGAAGCCTCAACATCTCTGGAAAATCCAATTATTAAAGGGACACTTAGACTGTACCAGTTAGTAAAAATACTTGCACACAAAAATGTGTGCACACACAAAGCTTTTGTATTCAGTTGATGTGACTGTCGTATTGACAGATATCTGCAGCGGCTCTGAATGCCACTGCCTCCTGCTTCATCGACTCAACAGCCCGGACTCTTCTGAACTTTGCAGGAAGTTTAGATGGTTTTCTTCACTGTTGACTCTCTGGACTTAATGTCACCATTTGTTTATATTATGTAGCCCATTTACCTTTGGGGCTTAGTGTGCAGCAAGCCAGCAAACACCTGACAGTATCATTTTGGAAAATGGATTGAAGTGTCACTTTGGTACAAATCAGGAAGCAGTCAGCCTTTAGTGTGAATGCCTTTATTTTCCTCCTCTTTGCTCTCGAGCTGCACGGCTGTGCTGTGATACAATGTTTAAATTCACAGCACCAGCTGAGTTGTAATTAAGCTCAAGAGTTTTTTTTTTGTTTGGAACTTCTTCAGCATTAGAATACTTTATCCTCTAATTATGTCTAATGAGCAAATGTACTATAGAATGTATTACACAGACACATTTTATTATAATTATCTGTATAGTGGACAGGGTTATGGATTTCTGAGCGAGAGTTATTGAAGCTGCTGGTGTAAAATGACTTAATTACTTCTACAGGCAGTTGAAACCTGTTAAACGGTGTTTTCTGCTGTGCTAGTTTACATAGGAGCCAAGGGCAACTGAAATGCGCTCGTCCATAAACCAGATGTGGAGCAGGAAGCTTGCTGATGTAGCGTTTGCGAGCTTGTTGCTAGTTCAGAAACTTCTGTAAACGTCTCATCTCATGAGGGACCGAGCTAAACTCACAACAAGATTAACACAGTTTGTCTTGTCTGCACATTCTTGGTCTTTTATGTAAAACATTTTTGTTCAAAGGCAGTAAGCCTTAGACTGGCCTCACAAGTGGCTGTATTGGTCAACATTAACTAGCAATAATTTGTTGGTCTGCTATACTAATATTTCCCTGTTATGCTGTTACACCAACATGAACTAGTATCCACTACTCAATGTGTTCATCTCCCAAGATATATCATATCTTACAGTCGGTCTCTAAATTGGCACTCAGTCATCATAACTTGGGTGAAACCTTATTGTAGACAGAGTATCGCTGCTGATTAATAGCGCCATCTTGGACATTTTTCTGTCTCACAGTGTGTCCATTCCTCTGTGCCAATATTGCAGAGAGAGACTTTCAAAACAAATGAGAAAGTAAAAACAGGATCTACAGCCAAGCCAGAACAGCCACTGCCAAACAATCAATCCCAGTTCCCCACATATTCCCTTCTGCAGTCCAGGCGCCCGGAGCTTTAGGCTCATTTTCACATTGCAGTAAAATCAGGGCACATATCTGCGGGTTCCACCCCAACAGCCTGCAAGTGTTACAACTCAATCAGAGCTGATCTCTATAGTCCAGTCCAGTTTTCTACCAAAGTACCCCCTGCAACTCAATCAGAGCTGATCTCCTCTATAGTCCAGTCCAGTTTTCTACACAGTACACACACACACACACACACACACACACACACACACACACACACACACACACACACACACACACACACACACACACACACACACACACACACACACACACACTCCGCTGGACATGTGTCCACCTGCAAAAATATGGCTGAGATCAAAACAAGCAGCAGATTTTTAAGGTCAGAAGGATTCGCTTCACTGCGGCGCTCTATTCAAAGTCAGTGCTCTGTTGTTTGACTGCCAGAAGCCAGCGTGCCGTCTCTCTCCGGGTGTTTTCTTGTCTTGGCAGGCTTTTGGTGTTTTGTTTGCGTTTATTATTGAAACTTTAAGAGAGCAAATAAATAATAGTTGCAGTCATGTGTATTTCAACATAGTTATGTGTTATTTTTCCTGGCAGGAATATCTCCAATGTTTGTGTTCAATATCAAAATAGTTATTTCTGTGTTATTGTCTGTCAGGTTTGTTTGTGTGTGCCATCTAAACTTTATGCACATAATGATTGTTTGTTATCCTTTTTCTCCTTTGCTTTTATATACTCAGTGCAGGGAAGTGTGTGTATATATATGAAAACTGGGTTTGTGTATCAATGTATTTCTGTGTATGTACAAAAATTATTCTCAAGCTAAATTCCAATATTTTCACAAATAAAATCATCCGGGGTCAGTGTCACTGGAGATAAACTGAAGCTGCAGTTGTTATGCAATGTAATTTCTACTTTCATTTAAAACCATTTAAATATGTTCTGGTTGGAATGATAGCAGATTTGGAAAAGCATTCCAGGCCCTTCTCTCCTCGGCCCTGTCCATCCAAATTCAGCCCAATTTGGGGTAACCCAGGCCAGATGGAAAGGGAAATCTGTCCAGCATGATGTGAATCAGCCCCAGGGTCTCTCATCATTTTAAAATGCCCAGGAAACCTTCAGAAATAAGCCAAAATCTGCAGGTCCAGCAAACATTTAGATCAGATGCCTAAACTATTTCAAGCAGCAGGGGCTCCAATCAGATTTCCTAATCTCTTATATGAGTGAGCACAGACAGGAGAGTGTCAGGTTTTGTATTGTTGATTGTCATTTATGCTTAGAAATATCTACTTATATATGCTTAGAGTTTTATAATTAGTTGTAGATTGGTAGAGGTTTGATCCTTAATAGTCTGCAAACTTTGTGTGCATTCCAGAGCACTCGGGAGAGGTCGTACCTTGTCTTATTGTTTTATGGTAGGATAAACGTGTCTATATCTGTTTTAGGCTAAGTGCCTTTTGTTTAGATCAGTGGTTCCCAAACTTTTTTTTACCAGACCCCCTTTGTTTTACAAGAAAAATGTTCGCGCCCCCCACACCACCTAACCCCCCTCCCCCCCGCACAAACACATCCTCCAAACACACACACCCAGATTTTGTTTACAAACTCCATTGCAGTTTATTTCACACCTCAAACATTTAGTAAACGATTAAGCAAATACAAGTAAATAGCAATAAATTACAGGTAGTAATAAAATAAACTACTAACTCTTTCACGCTGCGTCCACACCTACACGGGTATTTTTGAAAACTCAGCTGTTTCTATGCGTTTGGGTCTTTCGTCCACACGTAAACGGCGTTGCGATTCACCGAAAACGGAGATTATTTAAAACTCCTTTTTTGCGTTTACGGCTGGATGAGGATTACAGAGTTCGTCACGCAACGACAAAGGTGTGTGCCTCTTTTCACGTCACGCTGTGCGCCACGTTATTGTTTACATGAGATGAATTGCAGAATGGCAGATTAACAGTATTTTGTCTCTATCTGCAGTTTTTACACGCTTACATACACACACGCAGTTACTGTCCCTCCATTTAGAAAGGCAGAGGCATCACGGTGTGATTATTTTACGTGTAGTTGTTTTTTTTCCTGTGTAATAATATTCAACATTATTGTTGTCAATTGCTGTCAATACATTTTTCAAAAAATGTCTCTCTGTGCAAAATGGGTTTAAAACACATACACAGCTGTGGGATACTGTTTGTCCGTGATTTGAACCGGGGAACAAATGTGGCAGGATCAGCCTGATATTATTTGTATCCCACTGTAACTTTACTGTATAAAGAGCTAACATGTCCAAAATGTCAGGAGTAGTTAGTTATTACAAGAAGTGTTTGTGAACTAAAAATCAAGAATGTGGGATCCTGTTTGTCCGTGATTTGGAGAGCCAGCGCTGCTCCCGGACGCAGGGAAACTAATTTTGCAGGGGACCTACCTCGGCACTTGTGCAGGTGAAGCCAAAGGAAGATATGCTTCACCATATTTTCTAGTCTTTGGCTTGGAAGGAAGTTGGTTTGGAAACATATTTGGCGATGCTTCATCTCCTGCTTTATGTTTATGTGGAAGCCCCGTCAAAACCTGTCCACAGTGTCCAAGCGCTCTTTTTTTTTTTTTTTTTTTTTCATACCGCGCCCCCCTGCATGGCTCTGCGACCCCCCTAGGGGCGGGCCCCACACTTTGGGAACCTCTGGTTTAGATGAACTGCTGGACTTCCAGACCAGCAGGTTTAGGGAAGTCATTTATGGGGTCACACACACACACACACACACACACACACACACACACACACACACACACACACACACTTTGTGTGTACACACACAACACATGTATATTCATGTAACCTCACACAAAGAGCACACACACACACACACACGGACATAAAGACACACACAAATTGTCACACGTTCACACACACACACACAAGCAGTTGGACTAATATTATATTCTTTATGTCCCTGTTCTCCCTGTATTCGTGCATGTGTTAATGACCCTGGCAGGTGATTGGCCACACCTTCATGTAACCTCAATCAAAAGAGCAGTGTGTGTCTTGAAGCTCCCACCGCCGGGATCATTGAGTTAGCAACTTAGGTGGTCAGCATATGCAGTGCTGTTTGTGTATGCCCGCCGAGGTTGTGTTGACCGCTTCTATGGTTTTCCTGCAGGAGGAAGAGTGGTCCAGAAAGGCAGCACGCACGGGTGCACGGAAACATAAAGAACTTGGCCTACTCGTGTCTTGCTTTGCTGTTGTAATTAAATTGTCTTCAACGTTCCAGCGAATAGGGTTAAGCTACAAACCTATCAGAGAGTTCATTTATTTTGGGCAATACTCAGAGTTAATGCTGTCTTTGTGTATTGCAGGGTGGTATCATAGAGGTGCTGAGTTTTCTGGATCATTTCGGGCACTGCTGTTATTTTTGCACCATGGACCTTAAAAAGAGTAAATCTTAACTTATTTGTCAAATTGACTCGATTTTCATGTTGACAGGCATCACTGGTGATATGAGCAAAGTCCCAAAGGCTGACTGGAGTTTTTCAATGAAAGAGCACACAAGCCTAAAAGAAATGCATCACATCAGGGGTGTGACCAGAACCATGTTTGTCTTGCGCTGGAATTCATCCCATGGAGTCAAGTTCTACTGTAACATCCTGAGGCATCCGGGAAGATTTGGTAGAACCAACCTGAAATGTGCCGTGTGGGCAGACACACAGGAAACTTGATGTTCAGTCACACCAAATAAATTTTTACTCACCACTAGTCCATTTATCTCCACAACAAAAGGCCCCACCTGGGCAGTGGATGTGAACCCAAGACCTTCCTGCTGAGCAGTAATATTGCTAATCACAGCACTGCTATTCTGCAGCATTCAATTTGATTCTATTTGTTTAGTTAAGCAGAAGGTGTTGGCTTCACATTATCATAAAGACCGGACTCAGACATCAACCTGAGGTAATTAGATTTAACAGCTATGATATTTATTGCCGCTGATGACTGGGTACTGCTATTCGTGCATTTATTATTGATGTAAATAGCTTTGTAATTGTTAATTTAAAAGGTCCTGTAGAAAGATCATTATCTTTCACTCTCTCACACGGTGGTTGCAAACAGATGACAGTTCGTGTGTCTGCAGATCCATTTTGTTGATTGAACTCGCCTCTCATTTGCAGCCAGTGTCAAGAAACGAATGAGGCTAATTGATGCTGCATTGTGCACTCTGTCACCATAGCTTGTGTTGGGGTGTCTGACAGAACCTTGAAAACTTTGCTATTTCAAGCAGTTACAGCTCTGATAGAGGAGAGAAAGAAACACTTACATGTTGTTTTTGAATTCTGGTTTCCTCTGATTTTCTTTCTGTCCGTTTCCCACTTTTTTTTGTACAACTTCTGTTCAGTTACCCAGTTGACTTTTTTAGTGGATGCATGCTGTTTATTATTCAAGTTGTCAGATTATCTTGCCAATATACACGCAAGATTTCCATTAATCTTCCTGGTCACTACTCCTTTTCTCCCAAGTTTGGGTTTCCTTGCGTTTTCATTGGTAGTTTCATCATCCATGTGGATAGTTCTACTTACTTTTTGCCTTCATGTCTGGGCTTTCCTACTTCATCATCCGACCATGTCCACATGTATAACCGTAGCTTTGCCTTAAGATTTTTGGCTTTTGCTCTCTCTGCCTCAGTGTCTTGTCCTTGCAGAGACCAAGGCCTTCACAGGCTGAAGTATCTCAGTGTATTTTGTGTGAACAAACAAAAGTTTGTCATGAAAAAGCAGAAATTGGAACCAAATGCAGACTCAAAAAGATTCCTTTGATAATGAGGTCCACAAGGCCACTTCAATCCAGAAAATCAAAAAGAAGAACTGAGGACATAGGTGACGCAAAGAATCTAAAACATAGGCAGATAACTCACGAGGAGGATTAAAAGACCCTCTGACACACCTAAAGAGAAAAGAAGGGCTTCAATAAGCTAAAACTAATTAAAATAAAGAAGGCAAGAGAAAACTAGACAAAATTAGACAATTGACTGTCAAAATAAAACAGGAAGCTACTAAACAGGGAAACACTTAGCACTGAAGAGGCCAGACCAGGGCCCTATGTTACGAAATAAGTTGAGCATACCCAGAGTACCACTCAGTTATGTAGATTTACTCACCTTAACACTGACAATATGGATAAACAGTCACTCGAGGCTGGTTATCAATCCTCTAACTTAACCGTTAAATCCTTGTCCTTTTTACAACAGTGTTGCATTTTTACTGTTATATTTTTATGTTCTTTATAGAATGTTAATCACCATTCGATAACATATCTGGAGTAGGTGACACTCACAGGCATTTTCTGTCTCTTGTGTCTTATGACCCATAAAACCCAGGAGCGTGGTTAGATGTTAACAAAATCACCCATCTCACATGAGCATGCAAAGGAAACTTAATAAGAAACTTAACAATGATAATAATTGTAAGAATAATGGGCCTGACCCAGTGCTTTGTGTTTGTTGCTTATATTCTTGAATTATTGTCATTCTTGGTTTTCTGCTTCTGTTTACTTTTAGTTCCTAGGATTTAGGTTTCTGTTATTTTTGCCTTCCACGTGTTCCTCGTCTAGTCCTGCTTGTCTCCGTGTTCCCTTTGTCTCCCCAGTTAGTCATGTCTCAGTGTTAGGTCCGCGTTTTTGTAAATGTCTCTTGTTTCCTGTTGTATTTTGATAGTTCTTGTTCTGTGTGCAGTGTATCTAGTTTTGCTTCCCCTTGTCTCATTATGTCTAATTAATCCCAGCTGTGTTTCCCTCCTGTTTCCCATCCCCTCATTACGCCCTCGTATATTTAAGCCTTGTGTTTTCCTTTGCCCTTTGTGTCCTATGTCCTCTCTGCTGTATGTTTTCCTCGTACTATTGTTTAGAGGCTATAATGGGAAGTTTCTTTATTCTATGTAATGAGCAGATGTTTTAACAATATCATTTTAGTAATAGTAGTAGTATCACTTTGTCGCGTAGTTATATTCACGTAGGATGTTACCACAAGTGGGTCTTATGTTTATCACACCTTCACAGTGGGGCCATTGTATGTGGGTTGGAGACATCCAGGCGCTGCGTGTAAAGGAAGTGACGGTTGGTCGTAACTCTCCTTTGGGGGGAAGGGTCTGAGGATGAGCTGAACTAGGAGGTATAGAGCTACGTGATGTGCTGTGGAATTTTCTTTGTATGTGAGTTTGGCCAGGTCACATGTAAGACATGAGCGGGTGGCGGCCATCTTTAAAGACCATTTTGGTGTGTGACCAAGTGTTTGCAGTTTATTTAAAATTTCCACGACAGTTCCCAGCTTCTCAGTTCCAGGTTTGCTTTGTGTTCCAGCTTAAGTTCTAGTTCTCCAGTGTTTCCGTCCTTAGTTCCCATTTTCAGGGTTGTTTTGTTTATTTTGTTTTTTTGTGAGTTCATGTTATGGTGGAATTTCCAGCAATAAAGCTGCCGTTTTCAGTTAACCTCCTGTGTTGTGAGTCCTGTGTTTGCATACTCATCCTGCCTGCCACATGACAATAATAATGACAGACCAACTGAAAACCCTCAATAATAATAATAATAATAATAATAATAATAATAATAATAATAATAATAATAATCGGGAGGAAACACAAGGATAAGGCCCACAAAAAGGAAAAGGAAACATTTCCTTTTCTCGCTGTGTATTTATTGAGTGACATTCCAAGATGTTGGTCTTCCAAAATCAGATGACATATGTTTATACAAAACAGAAATGGGAACAAAACATTTTTTTAATTGTTTAATGATCATCTCAAACACAAGGGTTAGAATAATACACAGAGTGATTAATGAGACTGACATGATTAAAATATTAAAAAAAAAAGTCTGAAATTTTCATTTTTTTCTGCGTGATCACTTTAATTTCTTCTCTCCTGCAGCTGGTTGTTATTATTTAGAGTGTAAAAACACATGAACACACTGCCAAACACCAAAAAGGAGAGCCACAAATGGTGAGAAGAGAAAAGGCATAATGACTGGAAACAAGAAAACGACAGCCCAACCATGTGTCTGTCTGAATGACAGATAAAAGAAAAGTGAGTGACGGCGAGAGAAACAGAAGGACAGAGATGGGCACTCAGGCAGGTGTAGAACTAAAGCAAATTAAAAGATGACAGGCTCATTTCAGCTGCCTGTCTGTGTGCCAGCGAGATGACTGTTTGGTTTCATGTTCATTTCAACATGACACTCCGCTGAAGGACCTAATGGAGGATGGCCATCTCTCAATCTGTAAGATATCGTCGGTAACAAGCTCTCCATATGTTTTCATGGGAAGTAATAATTAATTCTATGAAAATACTAAAATGTAATTAGTAGCAAATACAAATTTGTGAAAGATGTCACACAGCTTAATTATTCAATATTCACGGAGCCCTAACCTGCCTGTCTCAGCTTACCTAACCCTGAACTAGTGGTCGGTGGGTACCTGACTGTGACCAAACATGAGTTATAGCATCCCGCTTGATTTACGCTCTTCCTCGTCTCCTTTCATGTGGATTCTGTTCCTCCATCCTGTGGCGGTTCACAGGACATCATGTAAATTGATAAAAATATCTTTTATATCAGTTCACAGTGTAATAATGTGGGAAAACTAATTTAGTTAGTTCTCACATGTTAAACCAGTGATTAGGGTCACTCATTCGTTAACTTATGTAAATATCAGGAGGTCAGGTTTCAAATCTGATTTTATTTATACAGCATCAAATCACAACAACAGTTGCTTCAAGGCGCGTTATATTGTAAGCTAAAGATCCTACATGATTACAGAGAAAACCCCAACAATCCAACGAAACCTCCGGCAGAACCAGTTTAATAACAATTAATGATCAAATGCAGAGTGGTGTACAAACACATACTGAGCGGAAAATATTAAAGAAGAAACACTCCCCCAGCAGCCTAGACCTACTGCAGCGTAACTAAGGGAGGATTCAGGGTCACCCGATCCAGCTCACTATATGCTGTAACAAAAAGGAAAGTTTTAAGCCTTAATCTTAAAAGTAAAGTGGGTTACTGTCTCCTGAACCAATTAGGAGCTGAAGCCTGAAAGCTGAAGGCTCTGCCTCCCAGTCTACTTAAATACTCCAGGATGGAAGGAAATACTCGCGCAGTCTGAGAGCGAAGTGCTCTAATAGGGTGATATGGTACTACAAGGTCATTAAGATAAGATGGGGCCTGATTATTTAAGACCTTGTATGTGAGGAGCAGGATTTTGAATTCTGGATTTAACAGGAAGCCAATGAAGGAAGCCAAAACAGGAGAAATTGCTTCTCTTCTAGTCCCTGTCAGGACTCTTGCTGCAGCATTTTGGATCAGCTGAAGGCTTTTCAGGGAGTTTTTAGGACATCCTGATAATAATGAATGACATTATACTATATTTTTTTAATATGTCCATTGTTTAATAATAATAATAATGTACAAGTACCCAACACACACAATGGTTGTGCTCACTGGATTCCGCTTTTACTGTCAGTTGCACACACAAAGACACAGTCTCCTCTTAGCCCAGGTCTGTCTCCTTCTTTGCTCGTCTCTTCCTTCACTATGAAAAGAAATGGAGACTGTCATCAGTCCAATCACCACCACCTGTGGCCTCACCTCGCTTCCGGCACCACCCCCTTGAGCTCACTGCACCACTCCTCCCCTGCAGCTGAGCCAGGGACCACACCACCACCACAAATGTATTTCAAACAAGTGGGCTGGCTGAGGCTGATCCACTGAGCTAGGTCAAGTTAGGTTTGGTCTTGTAATTATATTATTGGTTGCCTGTCAATAGTAAGGACACATCACCAGTGTAGACCTTAAGCTCTTACTCAGGTGAGATTATCATCAGAATCCATCAACCTAGTAAAGCAACACAGAGCAAGTCTCCTGGTTTGTCTCCAAGACTTTTAATGAGCAAATATGATGAGCTTGGAATAATCACGTGTTTAAGGTCACGTTTCTCTTAAAAAGTGATGACTAACTGCATCTTTTCTTTATGCCTTCTTTTCCACAGCTTTCCTTTTTATCCTTAGATTCTTTTATTCATTGTAGCTCGTTATCAACTGTTACTGATATCTCACACCAATGTAGGCGGCAATTGATGATGTCATGAGAATATGAATCCAGGCAGAAAGTCTGGGTTAACAAAGAACATTGATAACTGCTGTTGTGATAAAAATTACCTCAAATTTTACATTTTAATCAAGCCAGCTAATCAAAAGAAAGCCTGCTTATTGGTGCACTCTGAGTCGCACTCTGTACAGTCTCACTCCAAGTGAGCTTTGAATACGTTTGTAAACAGGACCTGACACGACTCTGTGGCTCTTTGTATGGCTTTTATTTTGTCACTTTTTACACGCACACTTTGAATACACTTCTCAGTGTTCGCTGCCTTGACTCCGTACTCCACCAGCAGCGGCTCTCCTCTCCGGTCCTGGTCGCTACTGAAATAGGGAAGGCATGATTAGAAGATGTTCACCGACTGTGCCAAGCCAGCCTCCCCTACCACCGCGCCCTGAACCCACTGCTCCACTCCTGCTCTGCAGCAGCACCGCTAACCACACCCCACCATAAAGTTGAACAAAGATTGAGTTCTCGTTGTATCATGTCCCATTTGGGCATTAGCTTGCGATTGGTTTTGAGAATTTTTGGAAGGGAGAACTCTGTGTCCTGTACCAGAGCTGGACCCTGACCAAAAGGTAAGGTTCAAGCAGAATAAGATGAAATGTTCTCAAACCGCAACCCAGGAGGGAACAAAGAAATCCATGTAGATCCTTCTCATCCTAAGAAAAAAAAAATGGGACAATGAAAAATACATTTTGCACACTGCAGAACTAAGCGCCATCTTAACCCACCCCACAGTCAATGACCAAAAACACAGCTGATTTGAGATGGTGCAGTTTGGTGTTTCATTGACCGATGAAGCGCAGGTGTGCTGGAAATGTCACCAGATACAATAAATAAGGAATCTGCAGTTGCAAACCATGAGTTACTTTTCATAGACCCCAACATCAAACAGTAAAAAGGAGGAAGTAGTAGACTGCTGTATGATAGTTATTTCTGTAAATGTACAAGTTTCTATGCAAGATTTATCCTGATATTTTCAATTACCATCAGCTGAAACCAAAAACACTGAACCCAATTGCCTGCTTTAAGCTGACTGTCTTGTTTTATGTCAGTGGCACACAAACTGCAGCATTATGTTTCAAGAGGATTAAAACTCAGCAGGAACCGTAAGAGGACAGACTCATCAGGAACGAGCCATCTTTTGATGTTGTTTCAGCTTCTTGAAGTAAGGAGAGGGAACAAAAGTTTCAAAATGCTTCAAAAACCCATCAGAGGAGGATGAAAGGGGTCCAGGGGTTGGTATTAGAGCGGGGAAAGAATGGGGATTTGCAAATCGTCACTTCAGTGAGTCGACAGGTTGATTAAATATTCAGTTTGATATAAGATGAGTGTTTAACTCGCCTGACACTCGTCCTGAATGAGCCGCAGCTGCAGTGCTGCTGTATGGCACTCTGCAGCCTGAATGCATTTTGTGACTGAGCACAGCAGGATATATAAAAACTTCCAAAGACACTTGACCTGCAGAAGAAGCGGCACTCAGAAGAAAAAAGTTGCTATCATAAAATTAGCAGAGATCACATCATTGCAGCACATCAACTAGACCTGAATTAGATAAAACAGAGGATTATGTAAGGATGTAGTCGACAGAGTCACTTTTAGAACAGACCGCTGTCTTGTACTGAGACTATTTTAATGGTAGCTGCTTTCTCATCCACGGTTTTAATCTCAAGCTTTAGTCATTTTGACACAATCTGTTGTAACTAAAAGTCGTGTCTTACCATTATTATTTTTAGCACAAAAGTGTGAGTTTGTCTCTTTACAGCCTGTCCAGTGAAAAATCATTTATTTGGTGCATCAGATTCTCAGAAAGAGGCTCTTTTTGCTTTGTTGCCACTACATTTTTCTGGCATTGACTGAGCTGTAACCTTGGCGATAGCCGCTTTTGCCAGTTTGAGTTTTCCAATTTTGTGTTGCTTCTGCTCTGTGCCAACAAGTGATCCCATTTCTGTCCAGTTGCACAAAATAAAGCAGTCAAAGTAAGATGTCTGCTTTTTTGTTTTTTTTCTGTCTATGTGTTTACAGAATTTGACTCAGATGTCTCAGGTATCATTACATGATATTTTAATGAGTATGCCACTGTTGTCATGAATATTAATTTGGCAGAAAGACATGTTGGAGCCTCCTCCAACATGCATAAATCAAAACCATCGTCAAATGGTACTCAGCTCCAGGAGGCTGTTGTAAAAGCAGAACTCGAGTATTTTACTAACATGTTCAGCTTTTGTCATCGCTGCTCTTGGGTAATGTAGCATGCTCTGATCACCAGTGGATCATTGCCCACTTTTGGAACTGCTCAGAAGTTGTGTAGCCTGTTAGCAGAAAGAGTGCTCATGCTGAGCTTGAATTAGTCTACACATATATTCGGGCTTCATGATGGTTTATTCTTTTTTTGCTGAACTGCAAGCTTTTAACTCGTCATCCATTTGTTCTGGGTATCTTGTAAGACCAAGTTACTCACGGAGCAAAAACATGAGTTTTATGCTGGATGCTCTTCCTGACTCAATCTCAAAGGCGATATTGAGGACAAGTAAAACTGCATTTGTTAAGATGTTTCAGTCATTATGCAAATCTACTGTTTATAAGGTTGGAGAAACCTGCAGGCAGCTGAGACTGAAGAAGTCACTTGGATTAGTGACGAAATGTTTCTCTCACTGAAAACGTTATGTTCAGATGAACAGAATCAACCTTTTGGGGTTAAGATGTATTGCCACCTAGTTGTTTTTTAACTAGTTGATGCAAACTTCTTCATCCCAGCTCTACATCAGCATAAGACCCCTTCACATCCAAAACAACTTAGTCCAAAAGAACTTGTTACAAATGTTATCCTAGCCCTCTTTGCTTTAAGTACATAGATGCCATCAAGAACTCAATGGGACTGTGGATAACAACACTGGAGACCAACACAAATTACCATCAAATGCACCTGCGGTCCTGCAGGACAGCCCCCTAAGCCAGCTTATCACTAAGAATGAATATGGATATAGGTTCAGGATGGAGTGACCATCAGCCACCTTCTGTGCATGAATGACATCAAACCAGGAGTGAGTGAAACATCGACTCACATGATATACAGGATCTACTTTGATGACATTTAGACTGGATAATTGTGGCTGAATGGTTCCCAAAAAAAGGAAGTTGACTCCGGACTCAGGGATTGGAGTTGCCAGAAGGCAGACTAGCAGATTTACACGACAGCTGCAAGTACCTGGGTATCCCACAGGCCACTGGAAACCAGGATAAAGATTCGGCCACAGCCAAATATCTCCAGAAGGTAATACAGGTGGTGACGAACCAGCTGAATGGCAGGAATAAGATCAAGGTCATTAATTCATAGGCTCTATAGGTCATCTGATACCCAGCTGAAAAAAATGTATTGCAGGAGATAGATCCCACTCATGTAAGGACATGGAAATTTCTCACAATGCATGGAGGCCTCCGCCTAGCAACCCTGAGGCTTGACAAATCAACATCGGCAACATCAGAAAGTGGGAGCACGAGAAAACTCAGAGATACCAAGGGCTGAAGAACAGCTAGGTCTCTTAGCTCTGTGCAAATATAAATATCTAATAGAAAAATGAAATCAGAACCAATAGGAAACACAAGTGAAACAACATTCCCGACTAGATTAAATCATCTTTTAGAAGCACAGTGTGCCACACTGATCTATTCTCAGATGGCTTTTAGTGTAAGGCAGTGCAAAGAGGATGGAGTATATGGGGCTGGCATACATGAAGAAGGCACCCCAGGGAGTGCCTTCTTGGATGCAAATCAGACATACATCCTACCTCTTCTTCCAGATTTTGGAACAGAGTAAACCTTTGCAAAAACACTCCAGGAGGCCACGCAAATCCTGGATTTAGATCTGATTCTTCTTCTTCTCATTATTCAACTTCATTAACTGGATGATTGCTGTTTTTAGAACTACCAGAAACAAAATTAAATTCAGAACTTCTGTGCACATTCTGTCTCACTGAAACTTATTGCTTTGTCCTTTCCAAAATAACAGCATATGTGATGGTCATTATGACACTATTGAGTGCCCACAGTCATCACCCAATGACAAAATAAAAATCAGGTGACGCTGAAGCATTCCTTAGTTATGCTGCTATAGGCTCATATGTCACTTCTGGCTTACTTTTGGCTATGCTTTCCTGATTCTCAGACATTCCAGAGAACCAGAATTAAAGACGGGCAGCCATCCCGGGTTCTGTTAGTAGTCTTCCAGTTCTTTCTCCTCAGTGTTGCCAGGCGCTGCTCTTTTTATTTCAGCTATGTATCAGATGACTGGTAGAGCCTATGGATTAATGGCTGGGATCTTATTCCTGCCATTCAGCTGGTCTCTCAGCATCTGTATTACCTTCTGGAGATATTTGACTGTGGCTGAATCTTTATCATGGTTCCCCTTGGCCTGTGGGATACTTGTAGCTGTCCTTGTGTAATTATGTATGTTACTGCCACTCTTATCTCATCACATAGCCTGCTAAAATGGGCTCCAAGATTGCTTCTGGATGGAAACGTCACTAATGGCCCACATCAGAAACAAAAAGAATGAAAATGAGAATTCCCATTCATCTTTTTTCTTGATCACTTATCCAGTTCAGGGTCAAGAGGAGGCTGGATCCTATGCCTCCTGCCATACCATGTTCACCAGTCCATCACAGGGCTAGCACAGTGACACATTCACACCTACGAGCTATTTAGAGTCACCACTTAGCCAAAAATGCCACTTTCTGGACTGTGGGAGAGAACCCATTCAGGCACACGAGAACATGCAACTCCACACTCAACGGCTTCAGCTGCCCAGCTGATTCAAACCCAGAACAACCTTGCTGCGAGGTGACAATGCTAACCACTGCACCACTGAAGATAAAACCACCAATTTGATTGAATAATCTTTTTAAAGCTCAGTGAGCCATATCGATCTATTCTCAAAAAGATCAGCTGCTTCGTGGATGTCCAGTAACTTTGAATATATGTTGCCACACGTAACAGTTTGAGCTGTGTAATACTGAAGGTTAAATGCTCAGATGTGGCAAGTCAGCTTGATTCACATTATGTGCACATGAAAGGGGACGTAGTGCCATGGTCCGGGTTAAGTCCTGCATGGTGGCTTAATGTGCAGCTAAACAGAGTGGATCAACAACAAGAGCTACACCTCACTGACCTTTTTCCACACACACACACACACACACACACACACACACACACACACACACACACACACACACACACACACACACACACACACACACACACACACACACTTTGAAATGAAGGTGTGTTGAACTGTGAAATGCACAAACACCCACTATCCATCACTCTGCTCTTTGGGAATTCACTCACACATGAACACATGAACACACAATCTATCCATCAGTGTGTTGTTTGGACTTGTTCTGTAGATGGCAAAATGTCAGCCTATAAATAGGAATACATGATGTAACAGAGCAGGAACAGCAATTATACTCCCGTTCCCTTCTCTCTTCCTCCCTGTATTTACAGTATTAAGATTTCTTTTATGTTCCAGTGTACTGCTTGAAAGAAGATCATCTTTGTCCATGTCCAGTGACAAAAACAATGCATTAAGTCATGCTAAATAATCAAAGGTTTTACTTTTATATGCTTTATAGCCATAAAATAAATGTAAACTCAGTAGTAGGTGTCAAATTCCTTCATTGGTTCTTTATGGTGTTGAGACTCAAACACCATTCAAATGGTTAAGATTTGGTGTCTCATTATGGTTCATATAATTTTCAAATCAGATTTGAGCACTGACATCCTAGAAAAAAATAGAAACATTTCATTCTAGGACAAAGGAACTGATGTGACATCATCGTGACGTTGATGCAAACCATCTCACATAAATGCCCTCAATTATACAAGAGTCACCGATCCTCCCACTGTGGGAATCAAAGATTAGTTTTTTCTTTAAAGTCTCACTATAGATTAAACCTGCCAGTGGTCTCGAATCATCTGTGCTGGTGCTGATATAAAGTTCCCGCTCCATAGTCATCCATAGTCATTTCAATGCTGGAAAATCAATCATTATTGTCTTTTGTGCTGTTATTAAATCCCACCAAGGTCATAAATGCATTACCTGCCTTTGAAAAACTCTCGAAGCCAGTTTGTCTGACTGTCCTTGAATGTCTCCTGAACATTTTTTGTCCTCTTTGTTTGTTTCTTCTTTGCGATAGTCTAAAAGCTCTGCTCATGTATAATAAGATTGATTTCTGCTCTCTTTATTTGTTAGTTTGTCAGTGCTTTCTAAGAGGACATTTACAGTTGCCACTCAAACCTTTGGATTACAGAGGTCGACAGTTCATCTCTCAGTCAGCGTCTTTCTTCATCCTCCTCTCCATCTCATGCTTCCCCAGAGAGAGGACGAAAAAACGCTCTAATCAATGTCGCTGTCCTCTTCTCTGCTGCTCATTAAAAACACATTTTTTGCTATTTGTCATCTTTATCTCTACAATTTCGACATTAACTATCTGCTGTTCAGCTGATTTGATTATCAACGCTTTTTATAGACAGTTTCCAAAACAGAACTGATATGATGTAAATTTAAAAATTCACAGTATTGTTGCCATCTGTGTGTGCTGGACTTTTTAATATTTACTCTGGTACAAAAAGATGTCAGCAGCCTGTTGTATTGCATTTTTTTACCTGAAATGTACTTGTTTGTCCCTCACAAGGACCTTCGGTCCCTGCAGCTCAGTTTTCCTATTACATTCATACTGGACAAATCCTCAGTGCATAATTTATAACCAATATCAACCACCAGGGCCAACACAGGAGGCAGCACACCCTTAAGGTAGAAAGGCAGGAAGCAGAATCCAGAAGAATGTGGGCTCTCGCAGATTTTCATTAAATGTTTTTATTCTACAAGATCTGTGGATAACCCCTATGTTTGTCAAGTAACCGAGCTTTGTTTGGTCATAAACAATGCAGGGTCCATTTTCATATTTGTCATAACAGGAAAAACACAGGTGCAGCTCAGCATCAGTAATCCTGGATTTTCCTCTAAATCGTACAGTCACTGTGACAAACAAGTCAGTTCCATTACAAATGTGAATTTTAGGGGACAAAGTGGCTCTTTTGGGGTGCAGACGACCTGGTCGTCCAAACTCACCTGTGAACCTGTGGCCGCAGCGATCACCTCTGAGCTGTGCTTTTCTGAACAAAAGCAGCCGTGTCAAACTGAGGAGTCATCCTAAATTTCAGCTGACAAACTGACAGCGTCAATCTCGCCTTGGAGATGACAGAAGGATGACAATGTGCCATCGCACTCCAAGAGGAGCCTCTGTTTTCCCTTCAGCTGAGGAGGAGCTGCTGCTCTCAAAGTTCACATCCACTTTGGGTGTTGAGAAATGTTTTTTTCCCTTGTCCTCGTTCATCTGACAGCTGATCTTTTCTTTCAGGTAGTTCCGGTGTAACATTTTTTGCACCGCTGCTTCTCCTTTATTGAATGCCAAGTAGCTCTTTATAAATACCAAAAGATGAAATAGGTCGAGTCATAAGCATTTGTCATGCTAAAGAAAAAACTAGACAAGCCGATGCACAGCTAGCAAAAGCAAATGACAGCCATTGTTTTTCCTCGGCTCTCTCACTCTTAACCTTCTTCAGTCGTGCTCTTCTTTTCCTGTTTTCACACCATTTTCACTCGTCTGACACTCCAAGCGTCAACTCAGTGTCGCGCTTTAGAATTGAACAAAGTTTTTTTTTTTCTGAAATCAAATTATTTAAAGTTGTTCAAAGAAGTTATAGAAGCTATTAAAGCATGAATTCTTCATAAGTGTTAATCAAAAATCTGTAAAAACAATAGATGTGATGAGTCTGTTGGTGAAAAAGACGTGACATAACAACAACACTGGGATCATCAGTGGAGTGGCAGACCTGTGCTAACCAAGTAGTTTTATTGCCTGAACCTAAACAGTGACAAAAATGAAACTATAATGGAAGCTGTGACAGACGAGATATGAACTACTGTCGTTTGGTTGGAGCTCACCTGCCAGCTCACCACATACTTGTGCTTTCTCATATTGGAAGTTGATGCGAATGTGATGTGTGTACCTGTGGAAAATGAGGGTTCTTGGACAAGAGTCAGTGTGCGATGGTTGTGTTCATCATCTTATTTATTCTTCAGAAAACATGAGCAGTTCTAAAGTAGCCTAGCCCTAGCTTCTTTAACACTGCATGTCAGGTTTCACAGAGATTTCAAATGTGAAACTCATGTAGATGTTTTCAAGACTCAGCATTCACAGAGTACAAGCACTGTAAGCCTGGAGGATTTGACTGAGAGACACTGCTTTCTAAATATGTCTGGCTTTTTTAATTAAACTGGTAAATGGATCATTTTTTCAGTCCAAATCACAGACTGTATATTACAACATCAAATGTTACACCTGTAGTAAAAAAGACCAGAATAGAGTAAAGTGATAGATGCCTTAAAGAAGATTCCAGTTTCCATCCATCCATCCATCCATCCATCCATCCATCCATCCACTTCTTCCACTTATCCAGGGTCGGGTCGCGGGGGCAGCAGCCTAAGTAGAGAAGCCCAGACCTCCCTCTCCCCAGCCACCTCCTCCAGCTTGTCCAAGGGAACACCCAGGCGTTCCCAGGCCAGCCGAGAGATATAATCTCCCCAGTGTGTCCTGGGTCTGCCCCGGTGCCTCCTCCCGGTGGGACATGCCCTGAACACCTCACCCAGGAGGCATCCTTGTCAGATGCCCGAACCATCTCAGCTGGCTCCTTTCGATGTGGAGGAGCAGCTGTACTTCTCACCCTAAGGGAAAGGCCAGTCACCCTTCTGAGGAAGCTCATTTCTGCCACTTGTATCCACAATCTCGTTCATGTGGTCACTACCCACAGCTCGTGACCACAGGTGAGGGAAGGGACGTTCCAGTTTATAGTTGCTAATTTTTGTTCAAAACTTAATGCAATTTAGTATGACGTTATTATACAACACTAGTAATAATAATAATGGATTGCATTTATATAGCGCTGAGTGAGAACTAGTGACAGTTTGATAATGCTATCAGAAACAAAAATAATTTTTGATACAAAGTTATTTTCAAAATTACTGATCTGTGTTTGGTCCCACCTGTTTGCAAGAATAAAAAGTTAGAAAAATGTCATGAAGCTAAAAAAGGCATCCCGGTGACTCACTGGGGTCTATATTACACAAACGTGACATTGTACATTTGTGTTCGTCAGATAGCATCTGTGTAATTTCCTTACATTTATTGTTCCTGTCACTCTGCCATGTAAGATGTCAAATCCTTCAACTTTAAGACAGCACCAACGCCATCGAAAACAGGATTCAGTTGAAGATGCTGAAAGGGATTTTCACTGGCAATACAAATATATTTGAGTTTCAGTCCCTTCAAGTGTCAGTACCATCTCACCGTGGTCCCTGAAAGAGAATCAAAGTGAGAAAAAGATGAGTCTGAAAGTTCTGAAAAGTAGAAGAACCACCCAGAGGATTCTACATCTACTCCAGCCCTCAAAACACAAACTATATTCTGGCTTTGCAGCCAGAATCTGCCTCATAACAGATTCATGTCATCTCACATATGTCACCAACTCTCGTTGCGATTGTTCCTGTCACTTTCTGCAGCAATGCCTTAAATATAGACAATATTCCATAGCAGTTCTGCTTCAACCAAATCAAAGCAGGCACTTGTCTGATCACATTTTTTTTTAAAGTTGAGACTCCCTCTAGGTATGGATAGTGCAGTTTGCTTATTGCTAGTTTGTAGAAACTAAGAGAGGAAAAGTGTCAGAGTTCTGCTATTCTGAGTTGGTTATTTGGATATGAGTATAACGATTACGTGTCTGGAACAGTCTGCTTTGGAACTAAATTGCTTCAGTTTCCTAGAGTTTTGAAGCGAACAAAGTAAACAAATTTCATATAGCTAATAAAGTGGTAATCTCACATAATAACATTCAGTGAAGAGAGCACAAGAATTACAAAAACATCTTTTAAATTGGAATCCAATTTTGGAAAAATGTTCAGAAAATGTTGTCGATCACTTGGGTTACTTTCAGTGTTCTTTGTATGGATGCTTTACACCAGGGGTCCCCAATCCCAGTCCATGAGGGCCGGTGTCCCTGCAGGTTTTAGATGTGTCCTTGATCCATCACAGCTGATTTAAATGGATAAATTACCTTCTCAACAATCAATATGCGTACTTGTGCGTGCTTGCGTTCTCGTGTACCGTGATACGTCATCAGTCGGAGACCAAGTACTGTTCCAATTGTTGACGCCAAAAGTCCCGGATGTGTTCTCGATCCGCCCGCTTTATCGAGCATGCATCGGTGTGGACTTGGGACAGCTATATATCCCAGAATGCATTTCATCCAAAACTCAACAGCGGACTCCCGCCACATCGTTTTCACCCCCTTCTCACTACTCAGGTTAAAGAAACCCCAGCAGCTGTCTATAGTATTGAGTGTCCACTAGAATAGAAATAAAAGCGTTCTAACATCTCACCTGCTTGTTTTTATAAGGTATGTACACGTATGTACATGTACACTATTTTTATTATTAGAGGTTTCACTAGTGCGGTTAAAAATGATATATAAGTCACTTAGATCACTTCTAAATGTTAATGTTTGGTTTATTTCCATGTTTTATTTGTTCCTGAGTAAACCGGTTTGGCTGTGATTACAGTTAAGCTTCATAACATGTTAGTCACAGTTAAATTAAGAGGGGACGGCAGTAAAAACTCCGGACCTGTGACATCATCACGCACGCAGGTGTTCCAATTGTACATATTCCGTGCTCGCTCGTTCTCGTGATACGTATCTCTTTGCGTTCTCGGCGAGTAGAACGCGAGTACGTACTGCAGCATTTGGGGCATTGATAAACGGCCAACATGTCTTGAAGTTCTCCAGAGGCCTGGTAATGAACTAATCATGTGATTTAGGTGTGTTGACCCAGGGTGAGATCTAAAACCTGCAGGACACCGGCCGTTGCGGACTGGGATTGGGAACCCCTGCTTTACGCGCTGTTTTCCATGTGAGTTTAAAAGTTATAGGATGTTTGTTAAAACCCAAAGTGCATAAATCACTAAAACATAGTGGAGAGAGGAAAGAGAGATATTAACTTTTATTTTGTACAGGGAAATTTCTTTTCATCCATTGGCTGAAATTTATGTACTGAATCTGTTTTGCAATAGTAGCTCACATGACCAAAACTGGAGGTGTGAATGTCTATAATTTTCAGAACAATTGTCTCTTTGTGATCTGACCAGTGGAGATCCATACGTATACATGCTAATCTGGAAAGGGTCTGTTTTTTTCAATTCTGTTTTTTTAAAAACTTGATTGTTTACCGCTGTGACTATCATCTAATTACGATGTGATTGTACGATACAGTACAAGTATGTCAGCTGATACCAGGTCCAAGAGTACAAACTGTTTGGAATAAGGAGGCCGCAGAGCTGATCCTGCCGAAGCCCAGAGGGGGGAAAAAAAGCTTGTTAAGGTTTTACATTCAGCACATGCTTTTCAAAATCCATTATGAAATCTTCTCTAAACATGGTTTGAACAAATAAATGGTGTTGTAGCTTGCAAAGTGTATTTGTGAAACACAAACAGCCTGTTTTAGGCTACGTCCACACGAACACGGGGATTTTTTAAAATGGTTTTCAGTTTTTGGTTTTCTTTTAAATCCTGTCCAAACATGCAGTTTTGAAAAAATATCTCCGTCCACATGTAAACTCTAAAAACCAAGTCAAATGCTGTCAAGAACATGACAAATTCTAACCGTGTAGAAATGATGGCCAATCAGAAGTCTAGAAGCCTGGGAGGGAAAGAAACAGGGTTCTGTGCCCTCACAAAATCTTTAGTACTACTGAAATGTTTTTTCTCTGGAAAGGCAGCTAACTTTGTGTTACTTTTCATGTGCTTGCATCATTTCAAATGTTAATAAGTAAAGACAGTATTTTGGCTGTTGTGTAGACTCACAACTTAGGAATGAACAAAATGCATACAGCATGCATAAGTTTAATATTTAAAAAATTAAATTTATTCAAACGCATTTATTTATTTATCCTGACGTCAGGATTTGGGTTGTGACAGCGTCTGTGTTGAATGTAGAAGCCACAGCTGATGTTCACTCTGATGCCTGAGTCTTTGTAGATGGAGGGTCAGTAACTGTGTGTATGTAAGCGTGTAAAAACCGCAGAGTCAGATTAACAGCAACAGTATTTTGTCTCTATCCACCATTGTAGAAATTCATCTCATGTAAACAATAACGGCGCACAGCATGATGTCAAAAGCGGCGCACACATTTGATGTTGCGTGACTAAATCTCCAGTTTCCTCGTCCACACCTAAACACAAAAACTGAGTTTTCTAAAATCTCCACCCTGCCAGGAGTTTCTTAAAATCTCCATTTTCAGTGACACAAAACGTCGTTTACGTGTGGACGAAAGGACGAAACGCATAAAAGCTGCATTATCATAAATACCTGTGTACATGTGGACGTAGCCTCATTCTGACCAAACGTAGCCGTGCCACATCCCTACAGGATAACGATTAGAACATGAGTCACTTCCTGTTGTCCTTTCATGCAGAGGACAGCAAGTCCTCACCCCCACAGGGTCACATACCATCAGACTGCGTCACAGAGGAGAGAGCGTATTCTTTCACTTTTCTTTTCTGTATTTGAATGTTAGCTGTCCCTCATTGTGTCACTGTCTGCCAGTCCTGGAAATACAGAAAATAGCAGCGTTGTTTTCATGTCCTCAAAGGAACTGAAACTGCCTGCTGTGCAAGAGAGCACAAATCCACATCCACACCCAGGAGCAACTTGAAAACTCTCTAAGGGTGCACAGATGGCACTGAAGCAAATGAATACTGAGGAATGAAGACAGAACGAAATAAAATTGTGCAATTACATTTAAAGCCATTATCGTGTGACCCCATCGTCACCCCACTCAAACTTGTTGAGATTATTTTCATTTCTAGCTTAATGGAGCTCAGTAAGTGATGCACATTCTCCCTGACAGAAGTATTCCCAATTAAAATTATAGTTCACATTTGCAAAGGAACTTTCGGCTCTTATAAATCTTTATGACCATTTGAAGAAAATAAAACTTCTGACACTGAACATACCAGCCAATTACCGTGGAGCAGATGTCTAATGACTCAGACCTTAAACTGTTCTCTGTCCCAGAGATTCATCCGTGCACGTTTCACGCTGAAAGGATCATCTTTAAACAAAGGCAAAGTAATTTTCTCTAAAACACAGTGAACATGATGCAAGCCACAGCACTCTATTCTACATTAACAGAATGGTTACTATTAAGATTAAGAACCTGAGAAAGTTCTGAATGCTTTTTGATAACACATGTATGATTTGGACCATTATCCCTTTGCAGGAGGTTGGCTTCAACTGACACACAGCTCTTTAAATTATCCATCTCGTCTTTCTAATTGGGTTCTGCACAGGATGGAGGCGTCCAGTGTCAGATGCAGCAGAGAAGCCCCATAAGTGAGCCTCTTCCTGTGTCACAGTGGAGATGGTCTTCTTTTCCCTCTTTTTCTTCAGAGGACGTTCTCGTAGAATTATTGTAACCTGACATGATTCGTGTGGGTTTTTTCCCCATTTTCATTCTAAAGATGTGTCCGCCTCACTTTGCTGTGTCCCCATGGAGATTTACAAAGACGCTATACCATCATACCATCATGTTACGTGACCACTGTTGCGACATAAGACTCCATATTCAGTGCAGTGCACATAATTCAAGAGGGCCTAAATGACTTCGATCACTATTTGCTTCTGTCTGTGAAGGTTCTCAGTCATCCAGGTCATCGTAGTCTAAGGAGCTTGGAAAGAAAAGCGTCTGGACTTCTTTAGGTTGCTTGAAGACGTTTCACCTCTCATCCAAGAAGCTTCTTCAGAACTGAAGAAGCTTCTGTTTCGTAATCCAGTATTTAAAAAATGACATCTGCTGAATACTAGAGACACAAAAAACTGATGAGGTCCACCCTTTAAAATACAGTTATGACCTGGAACATAACTCGATGGAGGTTTATTTAATTCCAAAGTAAAAACACACGTAAGCATGAAGCGCCTGAACAGCAGAAGTGATGTCTCTCCCAGCCACATTTCCTTAACTGAAAACAATTAAGCCTACGCACCACCCAGAGACTCTGAAGGCCAATAAGGTGGAGATATAAGAGGCGTAATAGTAGAAATGGAGAAAATGTGTTAGGTGCGACTGCTCACTACCTAGAAACGTATGTCTTCATCATGGAGAAATTCAGCAATTTTGCATTTAGACTTGTGTGTTTGTTCCCAGCTGCAGGCTGCAGTTGTTTTAGTAGGTCTCCTCTGACAGCATCCAGAAGTCGCTCAATATAGTGTCGTGTTTTTTATAAAATAATAAAAATGCTTTGTTTCTGGAGGCATGTGGACATCAACACTGTATCTGTGTGATTCAAAGTGTTCACACACACTATAGGGATGAAAATGCTGTGATCAAATATGCAAAAATCCATTTTAATACTGTATCATATTGTAGGGGTCACTGCATTATTAACACCCAGTGTAAATATTTTAATGGCCTAGCTCTAAAAAGAGTCTGTAAAAGCACAGGGACAAAAATCACTGCTGCTCTGTCACAGCAGGTTATTGAGCATTTATATTGAAATGCTCACTAAGATATTTGTGATTTTACTATAGACTGTAAATAAAAGAGAGACATGCACACTGTGACATCACTGGTTAGTCAAATCTTCTGGTGAAACCTGAAGGCTATTTGACAGAATGTTGAATTAACGCACTTCAGCATTGGTTCCATTTTCCACATATGAAAAATTCTAGATAATCTCTGGACCAAAATATGAATCTGAAAACATCTTGAGGGGAGTAGGATGGAGGTAAGGTGGAAATGTTTGTTTGTATATGTGTCTTTCTGGCTGCTGTTACAACCAAATTTCCCCTTGTGGGACAATTAAAGGATTATTCTATTCTATTCTATTCTAAATGAGGGAGGAGAGAACAATGAGAAGGAGAAAGACATAATGAGAAGGCAATGATGAAAACAGACATGTACATGTAGCCACTAAAGCTGTCCCGCCAGAATGTCTTACTAAAGAGGACGGTTCTTTAGATACAAGGGGGGAGCAAGCGAGTCAGAAACCAGGGCGCAGGGATGATTTAGGTCTGATCGGAAACGGTTTATTCCCAGGCCAGGGAGCAGGAACATAACAAACACTAGTAAAAAGAACATGCGCAATAAAATGTTAGCAATATACTAAAATCTCCCAGCAATAAACAAACACAACTCAAAAACCGTTAAAAATACAGTTCTCTGCATGCACTAAAATTCCACCCAGTTCCCCAATGTAACTGTCCCACAACCCAGCATGAACATGTGTTCATGAACTGGACAGAAATTCCTACTCCAGAGCGGGGTCCACGCCAGCTTCGTCCCAGGCAGACCGGGAGGGGCCTTCTATCCCCCTCTTGTCCTTTCACTGGGCCCATCACGCATTCTACACTTGCGTCCGTCGCTCCATGCCACCACGGCTTCCCTCGCATCAGCACCCTGTAAACAAATAGGGGCCAGAATCATCGTCCCGGGACACCTTGGCTCATGGAAACCCTCTCCCAAGAGGCAGCACCGGTGTGGGGACACTACTCACAAATAGAGGCAGAGGTGTATACCTCGTGTGGCTGCCCTGAGGTCAGCCACACGCGTGTCTCCTACTGTCGCCGTTCGGGCTCTCGGGACTGGGTCGCCATGCCACGCTGTCTCCAGACATTGCACTCCCGGGACACACCCATGCCTCAGCAGGTGATCACCATCAGCTAATTGCCCAGCCGATCCTCAGTGGATTAAAACAATGTCAAATAACACACTAAAAACATGCAAATAAAAACTACTCGCAAATAAACACTCAAATCAGAATAAAACCAATATAAAAGATAAATACAAATTTCCACTGTGCAACATACAATGTTAAATAGTCATGAATAGTTTGAAAGGGCTATATGCTCACGATGTCCAACCACATACATAAAACGCGGTTAGGCTGAACATTGATGTCCATCAAGGCCACTGTATTAAAGATGGCAGGGCAACATGGCGGCTGCTGTAAGCTGGTACCCGCCCCTGTGTATTTTAAATGGAATGATTCCAAGTTTGTTGGAAGATGTAATTACACACTAATCAATGTATATTAAAAGTACAGCATTTTTATTTTCTTATGAAATAACCTTAAATAAATTACTTACTGTAGCCGTACTATGCAGATACCAATTGGTTCTTTTCATTTTTTTAAAGCAACATTTTCTGAAAAAGTAATTCAAAAACAAGCTCGTTGCTTTTGATGAAAAGAAACCACTTTACTGTCAAATATCCTTCAAAATAAATAAGGTAGGGCATGCGAGGCGTCGCCATTAGACATCAGTGATGCTGGGAATGTGTACATACACACCTCACACTTTAAAGAAAAACATGAAAAAGGAGTCAGCGCTTTAAAGATGGATCCAGTCTTCATGCGGCCTCTCTCCAACTGCGTTCACTGTGTGTAGCAGTGACAGCAGTAGCTTAAAGCTCTTGTAATAAAAGCTTTTCAACACAAAGCTTCCGGCTTGAATTTTAACACCTGCTGGGAAATCCTGGTCTCTGGTGAGCCTGAACTCCTTTGGCCTCGGCTCAGCTTCAGTCTTCAGATGCTACAAAGTGGTGATTTATCCAAGCTGACTGCCTGGGTTTGATTTAAACGTAATCCTTAACTGCAGCAGTGAAGTTACCTCCATGTGGTTGAAGTGGCTTTGTCTGTGTCACCTTGGAAGTTTTAATCATTCATTTACTTAACCAAACAATCGTACAAGTTTCTGAGAAGAAACACTTCACCATCAAAAGTCCAGTATTCACGCTCCTTTAGCTCTGGTTTAGCTTTCCATTAGCAAAGATTGTTCTAGCTGTTTAACAGGTAGCTCTCTGATGGCTCCACCTGCAGTAGTGCTAACACTTTAGTTTTATATCTTCTTTGTTGGAAAAACAATGGAATCTAGTTTTGGACTAATTTTTAAATAACGAGGTGAATCACCTGATTCACTCCTCCTAAATATTAAATAAGACATATGTAATTGTCTAATAATTAAATAAGTAACATTTACAGATGCCCTTTATTTAGGAACACAAGGCAACTGGTCTCAGCTTAAAAACCTTTCAATTGATTAGAAATCCCAGTCTACAATTAAGACAATACAAAATACTATATTGCGTGCACTATACAGGTCAACGGATGTTCAAGATGGGCTTTACGTCTTCTAACAACTGCTCACACTGTCAAGGCAATACACCTGACAATTATATCCACACTCTTTGGTTCTGTCCACCAGTTCAGGGTTTTAAAAAAAAAAATTATTTTATCATTTGCAGTTGTTGGCATGTTACCGATGAAACACTTCCCAACTACCTTCCACCAGTCTTTATGAGGTCCTCCCACCGATGGGCTGGAGTAGGCCGTCATTTGGTGCCAAATTAGTCCAAGGTCTCTATTTCTCTATAAAACGTACCTTCCTCTCCCGTCCAAATCTGTGTCCTTACATACGTATATATGCTGTATGTCCATACTTTTACCTTCTCTATCCCCTTTCCTTAGAAAAAACTAAACTAGTTTTATGGGGTGTCACAGCCAGGTTTGTCCTTTTCTCTCCACATAGATTTCTCAGTCCATGGTGGGCTTCATTTGCATATTCATTATATTTCTCTACCTTACAATGCTACATTAACTGACCAGAAAACAACCATATACATGCAACAGTCACCAATTCTCATTTAAAGGGAGGAAAGTGTGTCGGGTTAGTACTTCAACTACGTACATTAAGGTCGGTTGGTGCATAAGTGCCCAGCCTGTCCATCCACATTTTCCCTGCTCTCTTCCGCTGAGTGCCAGACTATCCTGGGTTGGTCTGTAGACCATCCCAGTTTTGTATTTTTTTTGGAGAGTGCATGTTCTGGTCTGCAGGTAGAATTTCTTGGGCCTCATTAGCTTGAGTGTATAAATGTATGATGTAAAATATATATTGATTCTGTAAATCTTAAAGACCACGTATGACTGCTGGTTATGTAGGAGTGTTGCAGAGTGAGATATACATCACAGCCTGTGGTTAAGTTCGCAGTTGTCTCTTCCCCACTGTGTTCACTAAGACTCCCAGCTGCTATGCATTCATCCTTTAAGCAAAGATTCATTCATAGGTTGCAGCGTGACTGGGCTACGATGCTGCTAAAGGAGAAACGAGACAGTGACAATGACACCCGGTCATCCTGTGCATATTTAGTTCCCTCCCCAGAGAGAATAAGAGTCAGGAACCACTGCCTGCTTTTGCAAGTTGCCATTACCAAAAAGCAAACATTTCAAACCTAAATTAAAAAAAAAAAAAAAAAAAAAGCTCTTATTTACTGGTACCACGTAGCTTTTCATCCTTTCCTTACTTTTCATGTCAAAGCTAAGAGGAGCGAAGTGACATGAACGGGTGCAGTAAGAATACAGGAGAAGACGACGGGGAGAGACGAGCATGTGTCAGCTTTCTGCGAACCACATGGGAGCAGAAAACAAGGCCATCATCTGCGCATCGATGTGACAGCTGGGGGATGTTTGGCTGCACTTCCAACACTTTGTCTGTCATTGCTAAAATAGAGCAACCGTCTAAAGCTCCCCGGCCTACCGCTGAAAAGAGGATCAAGAGCTTTCATGAAAGGAGAGCCAAGAAACGCTTCTGTTGTAGCAAATACGCTGCCTCGGTTCTCTACCTGGCACTCTTCTGTTCAGGCATGACACACGGACAAAGTGAGTTTTGAAGGGTTTTGTTCAGGAACGTAAGCCAGCCGTTCAAAAGACAAAGAGCAACACTTAGACCTTCCGCTGTGGTGAAAACTTAATCAGTGGTTTTAATTTCATTTGAAGGATTATGAGAGAAGCAGCCACCATAATTTAAACTGAATTTAGCTGCAGTTTTTTGTGTGGGTGATGTTATTCCAAATTGCACTCATCACATTCAATCAGTTGTAATTAGACGTTGTTAATTCTGCGGTGTTGTTTCCTCTAAGTGTCTGACACGCACCTTCACTTTGAGGCCCAAACAGAGAAGAACTGAAATACATCTCAGAGTTGGAATCATTGCCCAACTTCTGTCACGGCCTGATCATGTTTCCTTTCAGACTGAACCTTGACATCTATTGTTGCATTTACTAATGTCTCTGTCTTGTGTTTATTGTCCTTGGACTTTAAGTACACTCATCACTTACGGCTCCAGTTTGTGTACTGTACCAAACACTGATTTGGTCAAAGATATGTTGTTTCCCTCTGAGGGTTGTAGTAGTTAACAGGACCAAACGGAGAAAACGCGGGCCGAGTAAAAGTCTAAAACCTGAATCTTTAAATAAAACACGTTCAGGCCACACAGAGAAAAATATCAGCAAAAGGGCAAGCAAAGGGCAAAGTCCAAGAAGGTCATGCACAACAAGAACAAGAGTAGGAACAGGAGGAAAACAAAAGAAAATACAAACTTTGAAAGTAGACACAAAGAATACTAACTGAGAAGATAGTGTGGAATAGCAACTAGAAAACTGATGGATCACCTGACTTGTGGAAACGGTCACAGTCCGTGATCAGTGACCCAGTGTTTTGTATTTTGGAATTATTATATCATCTTTGAGTTCATTATTTATCATTTCTAGACTCTTGGTTTCTGTTCCTGCTGTCTCCCCAGTCAGTCGTGTCACTGTCTCGGGTCATGTCCACACTAATAAGTTTTCACTTGAAAATGCATGTTTTTCTCTCTGTTTTGGCCCTCTGTCCACACTGAGACAGCGTTTTTGTTCAAGGAAAACTGAGCTTTTTGAAAACGCTCTCCAAACTGGATACATTTGAAAACGCCGTTTTTGCGTCGCAGTGTGGACTGTGGAGCAGGGGCTTTTGAAAACGATGACTCATTTTAGTCATATTAGGCTGTCGGTAAGTTTTTTTCTGATCTTTAATTACATTTAGCTGCAAGAAAATGTTTAAGAAAAACATTGTGATTTTAAAAGTATACAAAAGACTTTTTATTATAGTTGGGAAACATATTTTGTTTGTGTCATGGTCCTGAGTCTGACGACTCAGTGTTTTGGGTTTTCTTTATATTATTCTATGTTCTTGTTTATTCTGTTATGTGTTTGGGTTTTGTTTTATGCCTGCCTATGTTCCCTCTGTCTGTCCACAGTGTCACTGTGTCTGCTCGTAAGTCTGTTAAGTTCAGTGTCTTGTCAGGTCCTCTGTGTCTGTTAGTTTCCTGTTTTAGTCTGAAGGTCCTTGCCTCATGTGGGTGTGTTCAGTTTACGTTTCCACTGTCTCGTCAGCTTGTGAGCTTCTCCCAGGTGTGTTCCCCTCCTGTTTCCCATCCCCTGATCACTGCTGTGTGCATTTAAGCCCTGTGTGTTCTCCTGCCTGTTGGTGGTTCATCTGCGTTATCTCCCTCCGTCATCTGTGTTCGTTCCCTGCTTGGTTCTGCGTCCTCTAACGGCGTCTCCCTGCTTTGCCATTTCAGGTCTGTGTTTTGTTAGCTTTCTCCAGTTTAGGTTCTGCTTAGTTTCCGCCCACACCTTTGCCATTTCTGTTTGTCTTCCTCCTCAATAAAAGCCCACTCTCATAATGTATGCCTGCATCTTGGGTCCTTTAATAAATTCCACACTGTTTGCCTCGCTGACCGTGAAAGTTTAGCTATACAATTACACTATTAGGACTAAGAGATATTCATCCATATAGACATCTGACAGTAACTCGAGGTTGAGGCTAGGGGATGAACACGGTCTTGGTTAACAGCCGTCGGAACCAGTAGAAGTGCCAGGTTTGTTGATATCAACAGTTCTTTTCTTGGTCACCATCTGGTAGAAGGTTTTGTCACTCCAGTCCTGTGTCATGTAATGGAGTTTAGAGAGGTAACCCAATGAAAAGACAGACAGGCGGGTTAGGAAACAACAAGACCATAACTTCATAAACCTGAAGGTGGCGCTAAGACTAGAGAAGAGGGACATTTGCTCGAACAAAAGAAACTTGTGGAAATAAGCAAGTCCAACAACGTTACATCCTGAAAACCAGGAAGTTAGCAAAAAATCCAAGGAAAATGTAAAGGAAACTAAAAACACAAGTATACAGAAACATACAGACACAAACGGCTAAGGGTATCGCCAAGTTCCACCCCCAACAACTTTTACTCTTTCTGTAGCCTGTAGGCTTAATTCAGCTCCACTATTCCAGTTGATGCCATTTCTTTCTTTCTATTCTTTATCTATAAACAGCAGTACTACAGATCCTGGCTGCTTTCAGTGTTGTCAAAATCAAAATCGCTGTTCTCTGCCATTAGATTAAAACCCACGATTTGGGTTGTCTCACTTTTTGGCCAATCTTCCATGTAATTCCAAACACTGCAAACAAACTAGAGTTATGAGTTTCATAAGAATGTATGAAAATAAAATTGGGGGTAAACTGGTGAAATTCTGTGTTTTTAGCCTGTTAACAGGTGATTGAGTCAACAGGCAGAGGTCTGATTATAAAGCTTATTCAGCTGTAACAAAATAACAGTTTCAATGAATATTTACTGCACATCTTCAGCTGAAACCGCATCAACATGGGCTCCTTTTAGAATGACACTTGAACCCTTAGCATTTTAACAGGTATTTGAGTACTGCCTAACAATGTGAGAAACCGCAAATTAGTGCTGAATATTAGACAATATTATTGATATAGTTTGACCTCAGCGGTTTGCGCTCGTAAACATGTCATGGTGATGGAAACTAAACTGGGTAAAATGTCAACAATGCAGTTAGAATGGAGCAAATTAGACAAAACCCTGCATTTGTAGAGTCCTCCTCCATCAGAGTTCATATGTGTCACAGGTCTCCAGAAAGGATAAAGCTGTCAATAGTCAGTCATAGCTCCAGTGGAGGTGTTTAGAAACTGTTTTAGAAAAAATTATTTATTTATTTTTTGCAAAGAGAATTTAGAGAAGAGGCACCATCCAAAAAGCAAATGACTTGCCTTGAACACTGATCCCTGGTTAGATTCATTAGATGACTACAGTTTAAAAAGTCCAAAGAGTTGTGCTGACAGATTTCTTTCTTTGTCACAGCAGCTTTTTCTTTATCGTGTAGAAAAACAGTTTAATATAGAACTTCTTTACACTGACAGAAAGGGGAACTCTCACTGGTCCAGCCCGCGATGTAAAATGAGTTTGACACCGCTGCTCTAAACCCTGTGACTACTGCTGACTGCTGTGGTCTTAAAGGTTGAGAAAAAAATCAGTGAAATATTGACCTCAGATGAGCTCAGTGCGACTGATAGACTAGTCCTCCAATCAGCTGCGGTTTAACTATCAAGATTGATCTCTTTAAAGGGCCCTGAGGAGTTCTTTATTCAGTGATTATTGGTCCTGTGGGAATCATGTGGATCTCATCCACATGGTCAAACCTCCAATCAAAGGATTAAACCTGCTGCAGCCTTTAATCATCACTTTCTTATCCCCAAGCCGAATCAAGTCCCAGTGGAGCTGAACAGCTTTATATGAGCACTTGACCTACATGTCCTGTAACAGCGAGAAATAAAACCCATCTACAGGGTGTCCGGTAAAGAGGATATTCCACAATGAAAAAAACGATCGAGAGCATAATACTTAGGTGGTAGCAGTAAAGGGAAATGGCATTTTGTTTGTAAAAGATGCATCGATTATGGACAGAAATGAGGGATTCTGACTCATTGCTAAGACGTCTCTTTGCAGTAAAACACTTGAAATGTCATCAGTAATTTCTGTGTCTCACAGCTGGAGTGACCCAGTGGTTCAGTTCGCAGTAGCTGGAGTGTTGTTTTCTCCTCGATGCCGACTCTCATGAACAACAAAATGCAGAAAAAGACACTTTGATTATTAAACTGTGTGGGCGTCTCCAGCAATGATGGAGAAGAGGGAGAGAAAAACACAGACAGAAAATAAGAGTGCAGTTTGTGCAATAGTGCTGAGAGGCTGTTTGTAGAGGGTCTGCAGGGCAATCAATTTGATTAAGGGGACAGAAGGGAGGGGTGGGGGGGTCTCAGTGGTAGAGATAAGAGCAAGGGAAAGAAAGGCTGCATTTATACCACTTATCAAAATGCTGATATACAGACATGCTGTGTGAATACTGATCGGTCTGATTGTTGTGCTTTGCATCTGTGTGCTCACTTGTGCAGCTTCATCTGCAACATCTCACCATTGCAGCTACTACAAGGAGATGGCGGGACGCAGAGAAACTGTAATTAAGAACAAATGTGTCTCCAAAAAAATTACATCCCCATACAGTCACAGTGCTTTCTCAGTTATTTTAGAGGGAAGTGTATTTTCTCCCAGATTACATTTGCTTGGGTTCTATTACAACTATGTCCCACAAGACAGTCAAAATCTGCCATTCCACTAATCCCATCTCTACTTGTAATTGTCAGGTATGTTGTTGGAGACATAATCTTTTTACTTAAAAATCATGATAATGCACTTAAGCTGTATGAGCAAGTAAATTTAGCGGTCAGAAGTCATCTGAATTATTCCTACATGTTGAGCAAGCTTCAGGGAAAATAACCTGTTGGCAGGATCAGGTCATGGGCTTTTAGAAATTCTGAGCAACAGCCTGAGACGCTTTGTTTCTAATGTTCACGGGGGCACATATACACATGTGGGTGCTACTAATGGTTTCACAATACACCAAAGATCAAGTGGTGGAAAAATATAAATGTGCTGGCAAAGAAAAGGATGAAGAAGACTGGACATTATTAAACAAGTTCCACGTTCATGTTGGGAAAATTACATATTTTCAGTAAATACAACCTTTAGTAATTCAGTCTAAATGTTACAAAGCTCAGTTTTTAAAGTTTGTAAAGTGATGAGTAGCGATACTCAGCCAGAGGGCTTGAAACTATCCTCAGACCACCCCTCACACTGTGGGCCAGTCCAGAATAGAATAATCCTTTAATTGTCCCACAAGGGGAAATTTGGTTGTAACAGCAGCCAGAAAGACACATATACAAACAAACAGTACACAGGACACAGAACAGAAACATACACAGTTTTTTTTCTTACATATTTACATTAAGGACAATGGTTACTATAAACAGAGTACTGTAGAGTTATTAAATTAAATAAACCAGGTTGTAGTGCGAATCGGTTGATTAAATTTTTGCAGTCACAGCGCAGATGTAAACATCTATGATTGTTGGGAGCAGTCTTGATTGTACAGTCTGACAGCTGCAGGGAGGAAGGACCTGCGGAAACGCTCCTTCATGCATGTAGGATGCAGCAGTCTGTCACTGAAGGAGCTCTGCAGTTCAGCAACATTTCCATGCATGGAGTGGGAGACTCTGTCCATCAGAGATGCTATTTCGGCCAGAGTCCTTCTGTCTCCCACCACCTGCACTGGGTCCAGGGTGCATCCCAGAACAGAGCTGGCCTTCCTGATGAGTTTATCCAACCTCTTCCTCTCAGCTGCCGATAAACCGCTGCTCCAACATACAACACTGTAAAAAATGACAGATGCCACCACAGAGTCATAGAAGGTCTTTAAAAGCACTCCCTGTACTCCAAATGACCTCAGCCGCCTCAGCAGGTAGAGTCTGCTCTGACCCTTCCTGTAAAGAGCATCAGTGTTGTGGCTCCAGTCCAGTTTATTATTCAGGTGAACACCCAGGTACCTATAAGAGTCCACTATCTCAATGTCCACTCCCTGGATGTTCACCGGTGTCAGTGTGGTGGGTCTGCGTCTCCGGAAGTCCACCACCAACTCCTTGGTTTTCCCGGCGTTGATCAGCAGGTGGTTCTGCTGACACCAGTCAACAAAGTCCAGAGTCCACTGCCTGTACTCTGAGTCGTCCTCACCTGTGATGAGGCCGACTATGGCAGAGTCGTCAGAGAACTTCTGTAGGTGGCAGCGTGGGGAGATGATGGAGAAGTCTGCAGTGTAGAGGGTGAAGAGGAACGGTGCCAGCACAGTTCCCTGTGGAGCCCCCGTACTGCAGACCAGCGTGTCAGAGACACAGCCCTGTGACCTCACATACTGTGGGCGTTCTGTGAGGTAGTCCAGTATCCACTGGGACATGTGGTGGTCCACTCCCGATAGCTCCAGCTATCGGGAGTGGTCCGAGAGTCTTCATCAGATGGGATGTCAGGGCTACCGGCCTGTAGCTGCTGAGGTCCTTGGGATGGGAGGTCTTTGGTACCGGTACCACACAGGAGGTCTTCCACAGCTGTGGTACTTTCCCCAGTGACAGGCTCATGTTGAACAGATAACCTAGGATGCCACACAGTTCATCTGCGTAGCATCTCAGGAGCCGGGAGCTGATGCCATCTGGACCTGCAGCCTTCTGCACCTTGATCTTGCGAAGCTCGTTCCTCACTTGAAGTGCTGAAAGAGTGGATTTAGGGGAAGGGGGGGTGTATGTTGGAGTCCACAGAAGCCGGGGGTGGGTGTAATGACTGGGAGCTGGGAGGTGTGAAGCTGAGAGGTGTGAAGTCCTGAGATGAAGGAGATTGCAGCAGGGGGTGCGATGCTGTGGGAGGGGTGGGTGGTTGATCAAACCTATTAAAATATTTATTTAGGTCATTCACCCACCCCAAGTCTCCTGCAGCCTGGGGGTTGGTTTTGTCCTGAGATTGTCTTCAGGCTGTTCCAAACCCCTCTGATGTTGTCCTGTTGCAGCTGCTCTTCCATCTTCCTCCTGTAGTTTTCCTTCCCTTGCCTTATCTTCTATTTCAGCTTCTTCTGAACAGCTCTCAGCTCCTGGCGTCCGTTCTTCGTACCTCGCTAAGTAAGTTAGCTGGATTTGATTGTTGACGATTTCGCGTGATCTTGGATCGCTCGGTTCTCCGAAGCTCATCCGGGACTTGCTGTCATAGCAACAGATCCGTGGCGTAAACCTGCTTGGGAGCAGGCTTACTTTATGTAAACAGGATGATCGCGCCACTCAGGTATGTCCGCTTCATTTATACTGAAAGCAACAGCGATATTTCGCCATTGTTTTTCCATAAATAAATATTATCAATGTAACTAAAGATAATGCAGTATTTGATTCTTTTATTGATTTCATACAGATACATACAGGTCATTTCCCAAAGGGAAATGTACTATTAATCATTCTATTACATGTATTTGATTATTTCAGATGTAATTCATATTTTAGAGTAGTAATAGTAAAACACTTCGTGTAATCAAGATGAGAGACCACGGCTATAAAAGCGAAGGTGGATTTGGGAAGTCTGTCGCAGCCATGTCCTGTCTGTTTGTACGCGAGCAAGGAAGGTGCAAGATTGATAAGGAGAGTTTACAGAATTCAGCGGATATTGCGGGATAGACAGGATCCTTTAGCTCAGCGCGACAGTGTGCTCATAGAGAGATATCGATTTTCCCGTCAGGGTATTATCTATCCATCTATCCATCTATCCATCCAACTTACTGTGCATGCTTCAGTCACCCCTTGCATGGGAACAGGTAAAAGTGATGGAGTGTTATGTAAAACTACACACAAAAAAACCCCACAATGTCAATAAATGTCACAGTACAAAAAGCCGGGGTGTGACGAGGGGGTGCAGGACCACCACCTGTCTTTATTTGCTCTAAACAAACAGATTATTTCAGGGTCTCTTGTCATAGACTAAAAGCAATATAAGTGATAAATATTACCATTCTGTAGAATATTCTTATATTTCACTTTTACTTGTTCCCATGTTCTAGTGGGTCCTGTTGTGGCTCTAATGTGAAAGAGGATATAATGTAATATAATATAATAAATTACTTACGAGTTTAATTTGCCAGCAACTTTCTGCCAGCCCTCTCTCCTTGCGTTTGCAGCCTTTGCAGCGTTCCCTTGCGTTTTAATTAAACTCTGAAACTCCTGAAATCCCTCAATCAAGAGTTCTTGCTCTGCTGCCGAAAAATACTGAGCGCTCCTTCGACATCTTCGCCGACCAATCAAAGGGTTGCCGATCAATGTTTCTACTATCGATGCGTAGCCCTTTAAAGCCACCCAGTGATCTCAGATTACTTCATCCAGCTATACTAATCATCAACAACAGGTGTGTTCGGAGAACCGGATTAGCGAGCTCAAGGTTAGCGCGATGATTTGATCTAAGATAAGATAAGATAACCTTTATTAGTCCCACACGTGGGAAATTTGTTTTGTCACAGCAGGAAGTGGACAGTGCAAAAGTTATGAAGCAAAAATTAGAATAAAATAAAATAAGAATAAATACAGTACACAACTGTACAGAGTAGAATAAAATAGAATAAAATATACAATGAGATAAAAATAGAGTACAAATGCTATATACAACTGAGTAAAAATACAACGATGCCAGAAAAGATTATTGCACATTATTGTTATTGCACATTTGTGGATGTGTGTGTTTGATCAGTTAAAGTCTTTGTTGTGGAGTCTGACAGCAGTGGGGAGGAAAGACCTGCGAAATCTCTCCGTCCCACACCGTGGGTGCCGCAGTCTCCCACTGAAGGAGCTGCTCAGTGCTGTCACAGTCTCATGCATGGGGTGGGAGATGTTGTCCAACAGGGATGACAGCTTAGCCACCATTCTCCTGTCACTCACCAAATCCACTGGGTCCAGAGGGCATCCTAGAACAGAGCTGTCCCTGCGGATCAGCCTGTTCAGTCTCTTCCTGTCCCCGGCGGAGATGTTGCCGCCCCAGCAGACCACACCGTAAAAGATGGCTGAGGCCACCACAGAGTCATAGAAGGTCTTCAGGAGTGGGCCTCCACTCCAAACGACCTGAGTCTCCGCAGCAGGTACAGCCTGCTCTGCCCTTTCCTGTAGAGGGCGTCTGAGTTATGAGTCCAGTCCAGTTTGTTGTTCAGATGAACACCAAGGTACCTGTAGCTGTCCACAGCCTGAATGTCCATACCTTGGATGTTCAGTGGTTGCAGTGGAGGATGTTTGTGCCTGCGAAGTCTACCACCAGCTCCTTGGTTTTACTGGCATTGATCTGGAGGTAGTTCAGCTGGCACCAGTCCACAAAGTCTTGAGTCAGTCCTCTGTATCCTTGTCGTCCCCATCAGTGATGAGGCCGACTATTGCAGAGTCATCAGAGAACTTCTGCAGGAAGCACTGGGTGGAGTTGTGGGAGAAGTCTGCAGTGTAGATGGTGAAGAGGAACGGAGCCAGAACCGCTCCCTGTGGGGCCCCTGTATTGCAGACGACCCTGTCCGACACACAGCCCTGAGTCCTCACATACTGTGGTCGGTCAGTGAGGTAGTCCAAAATCCAGGTAGTGAGGTGATGGTCCACTCCAGAGTTCTCCAGCTTGTCCTTCAGAACCGAGGGAAGAATGGTGTTGAAGGCACTGGAGAAATCAAAGAACATGATTCTCACAGTGCTCCCAGTGGTCTCCAGGTGAGCGAGGGAACGATGTAGGAGGTGAATTACGGCATCATCCACTCCAATGCCGCTCCAATGCTTGGATGTAGTAAGCGAGGTACGAAGAACGGACCCCTGTTTGTCTCCAGATCTAAACACTCTCTTCTTCTCCTTGAGGAGAGCCTTAATTTCAGGATTTATCCATGGCTTGTTGTTGGAGAAACACCGTACCTTTTTGATGGGTACGGTGTTGTCCACACAGAAGTTCATGTAATCCGTAATGCAGTCTGTGATGCTGTTGAGGTCATCCTCCAGGGGGCTGCAGAGGTCGTCCCACACAGTAGAACGGAAACAGTCCCTCAGGGCCTCTTCAGTCTCTGCCGACCATTTCCTTACTGTGCGTTTCACATCTGGTTCTCTGCGTACTAGAGGTTTATACACAGGCTGGAGATGAACCAGGTTGTGATCTGAGCCCCTCAGGGGAGGGAGAGGTGATGAGCTCTATGCCTCCTTGGTGTTGGCATACAATAAGTCCAATGTTTTATTGTCTCTGGTGTGGCAGGTGACATACTGGGTGAAGGTGGGGAGAGTGGAGGACAGGGAGTCCCCAGAGATCAGGAAAAGGGCCTAAGGGTGCTGCTGGTTACGTGTGAGTTAGCGCAGTTAGCCACGACTCTGTGAAGCATATCAGGCTGCTCTCCCTGTAGCTCCTCTGATGTTGGGTAAGAGCTGCCAGCTCGTCTACTTTATTGGGGAGAGATCGCACATCCCCCATAATAATAGATGGAATCACTGGCCGGTACCTCCTAACTTTACTGCGACGCCCGATCTCGGCCCGAGTACAGCGTCTCTTCCTCCTCACCTCGCGGGGGATGTTGGCTTGCTCAGCGGTAGGCAGGGCAGCGGAGGCCCCGAGGGCTAACCGCTGATCCCTGCTGTAAACAGTGGGAGGTCGGACCTCCACGTGATCTCCGGACACAGATAAAAAAATGTAATAAAGAACACGATTGTCCATAAAATTCTGAGCTCCACTGTGGGGGACAGCAGTCCACAATAGAAAAACAAAAACAAGAAACACAAGAACAACAAAGAAACATATATTAAAGAGAAAAAAGGACTCGGTCAGGTCGGAGCTGCTGATACTGGCTGCCAGCTCGGAGCTCAGATCTTCTCCAGGAGTTCACTTTCAGAACAGTTACTACACGTGGAGGTGAGCACAAATGTAACTTGTTGCTACCACTCCACTTCCTACATAAGCTTTTCCTCACCAGTACCTGTCCCAGCAGGTGGGCCTATAGGGTGGAAGATCCAAGTCATTTATTGAAGTTGTGCCCGCGCCGCATAAATCCAGGGATCTCCAACTGACATTAACCTGCAGGTTCCCGTCTTGGGTCTGTTTTTGTTTTGAGGTTTTTACATCGCTGTTACTCTGGCCCACCAACCTACGGTGGCAGTTTGTCAGGAAGTGCATGGGAACACAAGACACAGCAAGAGGTGTTCTCAGTTACTTAATGACTGAAATGGATAACACACCTTCAACGGTGTTAGAAGGTACAGCAGGCCATCCACTGTTTATAACCATGACAATAATTACGTGACTAAGTGATTCAATAGGCTGATATTTTGGGCTTGTTGCCACAAGGCTGACTTGTTTGCAGATAGATTAAACTGAGGTTGGTCAAGTTTTGAGCTACCTGTATACTTTTGGGTAAGTGACATTGGAGTCAATTACATGATTCTGGTTGCATATATGTCATCCAGGGAAGGACAGATTTTGTTTTGAAGTTGTTTTGCTTTGCATGTTTGCTGTGTTTTGCTGTGTTTCAATGTGGAGTGTTTGTATTTATTTTTTCTGTTGCATGTTTTGGTTATATCTGTTAATTTGTCCTGGAGAGACTCCGCCCCTTCCTGTTTACTAATTTGACACACCTGAGAGGTGACAGCCGGTGGTGATTTAGAGAGAGTGCTCGGGGACGCAGCAGGATGGCGTTGGTGCAGGGTGGTGTGCAGTACGTGGCGAGGGCATACGACGGCCAGCGAGCGGAGAGGCAGAGGGAGCGGTGCTGCTGCGGGAATAGCTGGAGGCCAGAGGACGCTATGGTGGGGGATTAGTTGGCAGCGGGACAGCGCCCTACCTCCCACGGCGAGACATAGTATTGGTGTGCTACAGAAAAGCGGGCAGGCAGAGTTAGGAGCTCTGCCTATCCGGGGTAAGTCTCGCAACTTATCATACTGCAATAAACCGAGCCACTGGAAAGAACAGTGACTGTCGCTGCCCCTCTCTTTCCAGCACCTCTGAGCGGAGAGACTGACAGGACGGGTGAGGATGCCGCCGTGTTTTCCTTGCCCCGCTCCGATTGGCTGGATTTTGACTTTTAGTGACTTTTGTGCGTGGCGGACGCCACTGGACTTTTAATGTTTGTTTTATTGATTTTTATTGTGTGTTCTCCCTGGTTTTTATATCGTTCTATTCCCTTGGCTGCTCCACTGCTCCGTCCGGTTTTTTTTGGAGGGTTTCCCTCCTTAGAATAACACCTGTTATCCACCATTACATATACTACAAGGTTCATCCTCTTCAGAGATTGCATAAACATCTGGTTAACTGCCCCACTAGTATTAAACATGGGATCATTCATGACATTAGGTTTAAATCGCTTCATGGGGAGAGTCACAGATCCATCGAACTAAACTACTTTCCGGAGATTTCTGACTATATTCCAAAAAATACAGAGGAATAATACAGTAATAGCAATTTCATAATAATAGGTGTTCGGTGTAGTGTTCTCCCGTTAGCTGAGAGCCAGTTAGTAATGGTGGAAACCCTCCTGATTCAGGCTGTAGGTTTGTTTTGGTCAAGCATCCTCTTTTCCTCTGGCTCTAACACTCCATTATTAATTTGTCCCTGCATAAATTCACTGAAACAAATTCCTATGATTTTTCCCACACATCCCCCCCAGCAGACACAAACAAAAAATAAACAATGAGTCACCAGGCGTTTCCCCTGTTTGGGTTGGCTCAGGTTAAAAATACCTCAGGACATGGAGGCAAAAATGGTAGAGAAATTCACATAGAGATCATGAAGAATTCAAGTGCTTAAACAGAATTTTAGTGAAAAATTAGTGAGGAAAAAAAAGTGTTTTGGTGGGAACTGTACATCAGCTGAAATATAGCTGGGGATTTTTTCCTGACCAAAGGAACCGGACATCTGTGACAACTCAGTGAGGACGGGGTCCAAAACAGCCAAAACTAAAAATCCTCCCTTAGTTATGCTGCAATAGACGTAGGCTGCCAGGGATTCCCATGATGCATTGAGTTTTTCCTTTCCAGTCACCTTTCTCACTCACTATGTGTTAATAGACCTCTCTGCATCGAATCATATCTGTTATTGATCTCTGTCTCTCTTCCACAGCATATCTTTATCCTGTCTTCCTTCTCTCACCCCAACCGGTCGCAGCAGATGGCCCCGCCCCTCCCTGAGCCTGGTTCTGCCGGAGGTTTCTTCCTGTTAAAAGGGAGTTTTTCCTTCCCACTGTCGCCAAAGTGCTTGCTCATAGGGGGTCATATGATTGTTGGGTTTTTCTCTGTACCTATGAAGCGCCTTGAGGCGACTTTTGTTGTGATTTGGCGCTGTATAAATAAAATCGAATTGAATTGAATTGAATTGAATTAAAAATCTCAGATCCAAAACTTAAAATTCAGACTGGCTGTATTTCCTGAGGATACCCAGGAAGAATAATCCCAGCTGCTGGTGTCCTTCTACAGAGCTGCTGCTGAGAGCATACTGACTTACTGTGCACACTGTGTGGTGCACAGGATGCTCAGCAGCAGACAGAAAGGGCTCTGCAGAATCACAAAGACTGCAGAAAAATCATCAGCTTTTCTTTTCTTCCCTCACAGACATTGTAAACAGCCGCATTCTCTCCAGAGCCCAACACATCAAAGACTGCTCTCACCCGGGTCACCATCTGTCTGAACTGTTGCCTTCTGGTAGACGTTACCCATCCATGAAATCCACAACTACCAGATTCACTAACAGTTTTTTCCTTTGCTCTAAATTCAACAAAGATAGACCCATAAACATTTTTATACTGTGCAGTTTGCACATTTGCACCTCTCACTCAATGAGGCTGCATGCATTTATGTATATTTTGTGAACTTTGGGAACTGTTTTTATATTTAATAAGCACCTACTATGAGTAGGGCCCCTTTCACCAGATTGCAAGTGCAATGAGAATAAAGGCTTTTTGATTCAGAAGTGGCCAGGTAGGAACAGGTGTCAAGGGAACGCCCAAATCCAGGAAGTGAAAATGACAGAATTTCAAGGAGACCAGATATTACAAAATAAAACAGAAAATGACTACAACATCTAGAAACGTAACCAACATTCAGCGCTAGAGCACCTTCTAAGCAAACAGACCTTTATCCAACATACCAATGCTCTCAAATCTCATCTGCAATCACACCTTAATAAGAAAACAAAGGGTTTTTTTTCCTTAGTTTGAAATAGTTTGATGTCCAGTAAAGAAACCTCAGTCTATTAACAAGCAAGACAACCACAACTATTTCACACCCAACATTTACCAGAGCAAACATGCAGAGATTACAGTAAAGCACCCTACTTTAATTTTCACCCTGGACATCATGCTGATATGTTGCAGCTAAGTATACGGTTTGCTAGGAGATTCAGGCATCCCCAGTGGACTTTCATTTTAGTCTCCTATTTTTTATTTTGTACCCCAGACTTTTGAAAATAGAATTCTTTCATAGGGCAACATAACAGGAGCAACTTTCAACCTCTAATTTAACATGTTCCAGGATCCAAACCTGCTCGACCACATCGTCGGATGCTGCAGTGTTTGATTGCTTGAATGGCTTTCGGGTGTAGATACTGATTGTAGGTCAGGTGAAGACTGGGTGCCATGACGAGACACACACACACACACACACACACACACAGAGTACAAAATAAAGTGGGCACCATAAGAGACAACATGGAAAGGCAAAAAGGATCACACATAACCAACAACATATACCTGTCGTGATCTTCCTTTCCTGTTGTGAATTGGAGACTATGACAGGTAGGCCTATATATTGAGACCAAATTTGTGAACATGATTGAATAGAATAACTTGCACACAAAATAAGCAAACTAACCTATGTAATTTGATTGATTGATTGATTGATTGAATCTTCATTTTGAACATGTTGAAAAAGTACAAAAACATAGAATAAAAAGAGACAAATAAACAAAGCAAAACAAAAGGAAAACGAGCAACAGGAAGAAGCATAAGCTTATTTAATCCCACCCCCTTTCCACTATCTAGTAATCAATAGACTACAGAAATACCTCCTTGCAATTACATTATATATTATGTGTATCTTTTTTTATTATTATTAATTTTTTTATATATATATACATATGTTTCTACCTATCCATACATACTTATATACACATATACACATTTTCAATAACCCCAGTAACACCTGAAAGGATACACAACCTACAGATATATTTACCCAACATACCCGTGCACCTGCACACACATGAAAATATTGGACAAGAACACCCTAACAAATCTCTGCCTCCTCCCTGTACCCTGTAAAAACCAAATCCTTAAACCACTTTTTAAACTGCACCATGCTCGGACATTGCTTCATATCTTTACTTAGTCTGTTCCACAGCTTCACTCCACACACAGAGATGCAAAACTTTTTAATGTTGTAAAGATACAAGGATGTTTTAAATTTAATTCCGCCCTCAAATTGTATCCCCTGCTCCCTTTAGAAAACAGTTTTAGAATATTGTCAGGAAGCAGGTTATTTATTGCTTTATACATAATTTGTGCAGTGAGAAAATGAACCAGATCTGTGAATTTTTGAATTTTTGATTTTAAGAATAGTGGATTTGTATGATCTCTGTAACCAGTTTTATGGATTATCCTTATGGCCCTTTTTTGTAATATTAAAGACTGATGATAGCAAACATTTGTAAGTATTGCCTCCACACAGTAATGCAAATACGGTGCAATCAGGGAACAACAGAGAATGTGGAGTGATTTGTGGTCCAGAATGTGTTTTACTTTACTCAAGATTGAAACACTTCTTGAAATTTTGTTATTTATATGATTATCATCTATAATCACACCAAGAAACTTATGTTCAAGTACTCTTTCAATTTCCACACCATCTATATGAATCTGCACTTGTGCATTTCTAAGGGAATTCCCAAATAAGATTATTTTAGTTTGACTTAGATTTAACGATAGTTTGTTCCTGTTAAACCATTTTTTAATTTTGCACATTTCTGAAGTAACAGTATCCAGCAGTTCCTTTAGATTCCCCCCAGAACAAAAAATATTTGTGTCATCTGCAAATAATACTAATTTTAATATATCAGATGCCTTACAAATATCATTTATATAAATAATAAATAATTTTGGACCCAGTACAGAGCCTTGAGGAACACCACAAGCAATGTCCAAGCATGATGAGGAATGGACACCCAGCTTCACAAATTGTTTCCTGTCACTTAAATAATAATTTTATGATCTTGACCTGGTCACCTCTGCAAATCAGTTCTTTGTGTGAGAATGCAAAAGACAGTTCTATAAACCACATAATTTGTCATTATTTCTCCTTTGTAGCACAGGTGACACCTATTCCCCGTTCTATAAAATTACTGGTAAAACCAGGGTCCAGAGGTCAGGTTAACAGCCATGACCTCATGACCTGTAAAAATATATTTAGGCATTAAAAATTGAATTTATCAGGTCCAAAGCTTTACAGAAAATTTCCTTAATGCACGGAGCATGAGGAGGCTGCACTCTGCATTGTCCATATGACATCACTGCTTACATTTTACTGTGAAAGCAGAGCAGTTCCCCACATTGTGCTTTCTGTTGTTTAGCACTGTTCTTTAAAAAAAAAACTTAATAACATACAAATCAAGCAAAATAAAAACATTCTCCTTGTACTGTAATAATATACATTTTAAACCCCTGTGTTAGATTTGTATTGTTTATTGTCATTTATGCTTAGAAATATTTACTCATATATGCTTAGAAGTATATAATCATTTGTAGATTGAAAGAATGTCTCATCCTAGGAGGTCTGTAACAACTCTGTGTAGCATGAAGAGGGGAGTGCTCACCCTTCTTTGTGTGAGAATTTCAGAGTGTTCTGGCATAGATCACACATCTCCTAGGAGAGGTCGTATCTTCTCTTAAAAATTGATTTATGGTATAGCAAACACACGTATATCTGTTTGAGTCTAAGGGCCTTTTGTTTAGATGGACCATAGACTCCTGGCACCAGCTTTGGGGAGTCACACACACACACACACACACACACACACACACACACATATATACTTACACAACGCACAGGCAAGGTACTCTTTGTGTGTATGTAGACGTCATATGTTAATTTGAACCTATGCATATTCATGTAACCTCAATAAAAGAGCAGTGTTACGGGAGAGCGGACGAGAGCAACTGGGTCAAGCGAAGGAACGGCGTTTGTTCAGTTCTCTTCTCCGTGCACGTGAAACATAAAGAACTTTGCCTACTGATATGTCTTGCTTGCTGTGTAATTACATTGTCTTCAACATTCCAGCGAATAGGTTCAAGCTACAAACCTATCACCCTGCCTTTTAATTCTTACCAGCTACGTTATTAATATGGAAAAACTATAAATGCCCTCTAAAAATGTTCTTATGTCCTACTGGCTAAAATATAACACTCACTGTCTTACACACTCACACAAACATCATGAAAAGATTCACCATGAGCCTCGTGAATGACCTTTTGCTGTGTCTGTTGCTAACTCCAGTCTGTAGTCTTGGTCTTGTCAGCAGGTTGCAGTGTTGCCTCCTTTGATTTTTGACTAGTGTGTCACCGAAACTGTTCAGGACCACTCTGATTGTAAAAACTCCACCTATGCATTACATTACATGAGTTGCACTGGTTCCCCGTCAACTTCAGTCCACTCTGAGATTCTGGTTTTGACTTTGACAGCTCTGCATGGCCAAGCACCGACGTACATCACTTTTCCCCAGCAGGTCTCTGAGGTCTTGTGATCAGGGCCTGCTGACCACAAGACAAAGCCGAGGACTAGAGGAGACAGAGCTTTTGCCACAGTGGCTTCCAGACTGTGGGAAACTTTTTCTAATGATGTTTTACTTTTGTTGTGTTATTATTAATGCTGAAAAGATAAAGCTTCTTGGTACTAACATCATTTAAACAATGCTGCAACATAATTAATGGTTCCATCTCAGACACTGTCTTTGCTTTTATCTTTACCTTTGTGATGGTCTCTGTCCATTGGGCATTTACATATGTTTCCCGTCACTGTTTCACCTTCATCATAAAGCTTTGACGAAAAATATTGTTTGTACTCCAGTTAAAATGTTAGCCTAGCAGTACATGTGTACATCATTAAATGTCAGCTAGGCCAACTTTACTAATCATTCAAAGCTTCTCTGGGATCTAGTTTTTCATCTTTGTTTATGCTCAAAGTTATAGTTATCTGTGTTTTATTTATGTTTTTTTACTTTCATTTGATTTTTTTATACATCTGACAAAACATGGATGTCAACTAGCTAACTGCTAACTTCTGCTCCTCTTTGTAAAGGCTGGGAGCTTTGGAGTGTTTTTGACTCTCGGTGCTTTTTCTTTTTTGCTTGTGGGACCTGAAGGGACCCTGAATTTGCCAGTTATTTTACAAGTAGAGGATTTAACTACTCTGTTTTACTTTATTCTGGTTTGTTAGTCTGATTAGGTCCTAACAAATTTGCAGAGCACATTCAGGCTTCTAGACTATAAGCCATAAAGACTGAGCTCAAACACACAGTGTTCAATTCAGTTCACTGTGAGTATCTACTCACCTAATCAACAGGCGGCCTTGAATTTGGCTTATTACAGTTATATTACCCTCCGGATAAATGCTTTAGATTGTAGCTTAAGAAGTAAAATAAGTAAGCAAGTAAATGAAATGTTATTTCTATAGCACTTTTCAAGATGAGGATCACAAAGTGCTTCATAACAAAATAACAGAGCATTAAAAAAACGTTAAATAACAACTCTGCTCCGTTTAAGGAACGAGTAAGTCATCGGCAGGTCCTTTTGTTTCTTCCAGTGTCTCTAATTAAGCCAACAGCCTCATGTGTTCAAATCCTGGATGCTTGTAGGTACTTCCTGCTTTTGGGAAACTTGGCTGAGATCATTTAGTAACACTACAAAGTGCATGCTGGTGATGCCACAGCGTTTATGTAATTCCTTCTCTGTTGAGCAAACTGTCATCGTTGTGCTGAACAACACACACATCCAGCCACCCTTCGGTGGCTTCACCACATTTGTTTCCACAGCATGGCTCTGAGTACACACACACTTGTGCGTGAGCCTTTGGAAACCATTTGGGCCTTTCTGGGCAGTTTCGTTGTTCACATCTGCCACTAAATCATAAATTGTTGCCATGGCTTTGCAGGACCACTTGGCAAAGACAACCTGGACCTGGACCAGTTTTTACCTTTTCTCCGTGTTTTCGGTGTGCAGTCATGCATGTCTGTGTGGATAAGCTATAGTGTATTTTCAGTGCCTGTTTACATCATTTTATGGTGACTGTTTGGCTGTAATATGGTCCTGTGCATGACTATGCTGATTTCTGCAGCTATGTGACTGATTGACAGTGCTGTATTCCCAGCGTGCACCCCGAGGTGGCACCTAAATGTTGAATAATGCATACTGTCAGCATCTGCCAAAAACTGGAATGGTGTTTATCACAGGTTTAGTTACCAGTCAACACTCAGACATTTTGTAGACATATAAGCAATACATTATTTTTGATATGCTGTAGTTTGCTCCCATTGTGATGAGGCTCCTTCTGCATATTAGCAGCAAATTCTCCTGCCTGTGCAGGATTTTTGTGTTTGACTTCCTGCACCAGCAGAAACATTTCAAAACTGAAGCACCGCATGAAGTTCCTGTCAATCATCAACACCCTACGAAGTCTACTAAAGAAGAAACGCTGGAGTTAAGTAGCTTGACTTTTTATATAATCTTACCCGGTGTGGTTTCAATTCACAACTATACACGATGTGCTGTGTATGTGCTCATATCAAATATGTACTTGAAATTACTGTAATAATATCTTTTACTTACGAGCAAAAAACCTCAAAGTCAAAGCTCAGACAGTCAGTGGCAGTGTTTTTGTATTTGACCATGCAGATGTGCGAGCATAATCCCTTTTTCTACCTGTAGCAGCTGCCTGTGCATGGTAAATATAAGGAAAAAGCTATTTTAAAACATGTTAAATGGCTGCCTCTGTCCAACCTGTGCAGCTGTAGAGTCGGGAAGGCAAAGGCACTCTCTCCTATTCAAACCAAGCTTTGTGGTTTGGCAGAAACCTTTCGAATCATGCAGTACTAAGACTCAGGTGTGAACTGAGCTGATTAACCAGTGCTCATGTTTTCTGTCACTTTACATGATTTGCATTCTTTTGTTTAATCATAAAAAGGACTCATAGGTGATTCGAGGGTTTTTCAGTGCTGACTGGCTCGTATCAAATACAAGCAGGCGCTGCAGACATTCATTGCAGCTCATGCAGTGAGAGTGTGTAAGCTAAAGTTGTGGAAATTATGTGGCTGTCTGCAGCTGCTCATTTACTTAAACAGAATTATCTTCTTTTATATATTATGCTGATATCCAAATAAACATGATGTCATGATGCAGTTTCACAAGAAATCTGAAGAAATGCAGACTCGGACATGTAAAGCTGACAATATTTGCAGCTACACTCTTGTAAGTACAAGTATAGGATCCAAAACATGAGCAGAAACTGCTGTCGCTCCATCCTTCACTCCTTTTGAGTTAGATAAAAATGTCAGACAAGCTTGAAACATGAATAGTGTTACCCTAATCCAAATTTAAATGTTGGTGTAATGAGGGTAATTTGTTTCTTTCCTGGGCACAATGAAAAACATTCATTGTGTTGTTATGTCTGCTCTGCAGCACAGTATCAGACATTACAAATTTAGTGCGATAGAGGACCAAATAGCATCTTTTATGGGGTCTATCAGCCTGTAGTCAAACCTTTTATTGCAGCCCGAATGGCCTCATTAACCTTGGCCTGCCCAGGCACTCGATATTAACACAGAAATTTAATGAACTGTCAAACATTATGGGAGGATACGGCTCAGCTTCACAGAGAATGTGTGTGAGAGAGAGATATATGTATGTATATCCATCACTGAGCTTGTTAAGATAAAGCACTGAGTTTACACCTGCATGCATCTACCTGCAGTTTCTGTGTGCAGTGTATTATGGTCTGCCAATGAGCTGATATCAAAAGGATGAACAGCATCCCATAAAACCATCCTTCCATCATTTTCCTCGGATCCTGTTCTCTTCCGTTTCTTTCCCCTTCTTTTTCTCTCACTTCTCAGATTTTTATTTGTCCTTTCTTGCCTAATTTTGGTAAAGTGTGCTAAATCTCCCATCTCTTTTTCCCATTCAGTGAATTATTGTAGCAAAAAGGTTAAATAGGATTTCACATAATCACACAATCATTCCATGAGAGTTCATTTCAAGAGAGGCCAGCGTGCAGGTTATTAGCATATGCAGTTTTAAATCAGACTAAAACACGGGTATTCACAATTCTGTTTTGCATGCAGTACAAACGAAACCAAATTATTTTTAAATGCCAATTTCCTTTTCATCAGTTTTGCTAAAGGCAAGTGTCTAGTGTTAAGAGATGTAGCAGTAATTGATTTATATACTTAGATCTACCAGCAGAAGCTGCTGTTAGTATAGAGGTGAGGTGCTGCTGAGGATTTGGCTAATGGCCTGGTGCACACAGGCAACTTGTTGAATTGGGAGTAACGAGAAGCATCTTGTTATTGGACTTTGGCTATTGGCATTCTCCACCACTGGAAAAAGACACTAATGCTGTCCTGCTGCATATTTAAGTTGGGGTTGCCCCGGGGATGCTGGCCGCTGTTAAATTCACACCCTGACCTGAGCTGTACACTGCAGAATTTAACTGCCTTATTATGCTCTGCCTTCACTTTGCTTTTGGCTTCGAGTGGGAGACATGATCCATCTGATCTTTGCAAAATGATGATCTGTTAGTTTGACCAATATTTACAATGTTTTTACCCTCAGAGGTTCTGTATTGAAGCGGTGTCTTTAAGTCTCACACCAGTTAATGCAGCAGAGTCTAGAGTTATCAGTTCATAGCAGACTGGGTCCAGTTCTGCTTGTTACTGCGTTTTCTAATGCTTTGTGCTTCATAGAGCTCTAACTGAAATTATCTATAAAGACTTCATACATGCCTCTATAACAGAAAACTGACTGTTCGGGGGTCTGTACTGTGCATCGACTTCTATATACGCAGCATACTACAGGCAGGAGCGTGATATATTTTTACAAACAAAGAGCAAACTTGAAAGAAAAATCATAGAAAAATATAAATATGTTAAACACCAGCAAAGTTGCTGTGTGTGAGTGAGACAGCAAAATAGTATGCATAATATTAAAAAGCCTGCATTAATGTTTGTGTGCTTTAAATGCTGTGGTGATTAAGACTGGAAAAGCACCAAATAAATGTGATTAATTTAAAGCCAGGAAAGAAGGCTTGTGAAAAATGCTTGCAGATTTATCTGCATCACGACCCGATTATTGATGTTTTTAAAGATCTGGCTACAACGACAAGTATGCGTTCCTTCATATTTCTGTGTAGTTATATGCAGCTTTAATTCAATTTTAAGCTAATTCTCACAATCTGAGAGCAAGCAGTGAACAAATACAAAAGAATAACCCAAACCAGTATACAGGCTGGCTTGCACGTTTTATATGAGGTCATAAAGTACAAGGCTTAGGTTTCCTGTTTTAAGATCATATATCAGGGTTTTTAGAACAATAAAATTCCCTGCAGTCAACAGAAAGAAGCCTAAAGATGATGCAGAGAATCGATATTTCTCATTGGTACTCATGAGGGAAAGACAAAGACTTTTGATGGAGTCTATAACTTTAGATCCTCTTACCATCTTCACACTGAGGTCTGAGGCAGCGGTCCCCAACCTTTTTTGCGCCACAGTTTATGTCCGACAATAATTTCACGGACTGGCCTTTAAGGTGTCGTGGATACCGGTCCATGGCCTGGGGGTTGGGGACCGCTGGTCTGAGGGATCTGCCAGGAACTGGTGACGCTATTTTCCATGGATCAGTCAGTAAACTGTGTATGTGTGTGCGTGTGCGTGTGCGTGAGTGTGTGTGTGTGTGTGTGTGTTACAGGTTTTGTGTGTGTGTGTGACATATTGTCTACCATAACACTATACAAAGAACAGTCTTGTGCTTCCTTTGTGTTCAGAGTAATCTGTCTGATCTTCTCAGGTTCATGTTCCAAAGTAACAGATCTCAGCGATTACCTGCTCTGATAGAAAAGATGACCTAATTTCCAAAAATAAACCCCCAGTTGGTAAAACCTCACATTTCTTTTAAACTTGTTTAATGATAACGAACCACTGAAGACATTTCTTTCATTCGCTTTTTGCAGCACTTTACAAAAAGAAAACACGAACGTTGTGTGCTGTAGTTAGGAAATATGACATCACAATGCAGACAAATATGCTTGTGCCACCTCTGCTGGAATATTTAACCACCAATTTAATACAGTTCACTTGTATTTAAATAGAAGCAAATCACAACATCAGTGCTTTATAATGTAAAGTACAGACTTTACAACAATGCAGAGAGAACTCCAACGATCATGCTGGCTAACGGATGAATCTGTCACTCTTACCATCAATAACTCACTCTAAGCTACATTTAGAAGGTTCATCTCTGTGCTGGAAAATCTTGAAGGTTCAGAAAGTGAGCTTCTAAATCAAGAACATGAAAACACCTTTTCTCTCAGAAATGACATACTTCATTTACTGTCTACATTTAGACATAATAACTGTCAAAATAATGATGTTTTATTCACTGTCTAGCTAATGAGCAGCCTGAAAGCTCCCAAATCATAAACCTGCTCAAGGATTAGGATGCAAACGATGGCACAAGGTAACTTCTGTCTGTTAGCACAGACACGTTGACCCAGAAGACAATATGTGATGACAGTTTGGTCAGTCATATACTACAGAGTCCGATATGATGGGAATTCTGTTTACCTGGTGTGCAGTCAAATTTTCCACAAATTACTTCCCATGTTCTGTTGTAATCACTCTGCCTCGAGCTCAAGGTAAACGTCATGAAGTCAAAGAAGTCTTGAAGAGGGTGCCTTGAGAAGACCGTCATCGGGCACTTATTTTCTTTAAGTTGCAGAGACAGAATAAAAGATTTGCAAAATATCTCATACTCAGCTACAGAATATTTGGAAAAGACAACAAACATGAACATAAATCTAAATATATTCATCTAATTTCAGCGCTCCAAATGTTTGGATGAAACAGAACAGTTCAGCTTATCGGGCGAATCATCAGGGTAGCTAAGCCAGTAATTGAAAATGTAGCTTCATCAAGATATTTTTTTCTCAATTATCTGCATTAAGTTGTAGAATTTCCAATGTGTTTGCAACAAAATAATTAGTTTCCACATTAACATACGCAGTTATGCAGCAGGAGTTCCACGTGTTAATCAGATTATCCACTCAGTGGGAGATGACAAGCTGACGGCATGAAGTTCAAGCTTCTATCACATGTTGGTGCTTTTCTGTCAAATGAATGTGCTTCGGGTTGCGTGACATCGTGGAGGGACATCAAAACGACCGACAGCATCACAGCCCTGTCTCTCTTCCTCGTGTTCTTTGTGTCTCTCTCAGACCCTTCAGCTGCATCAGTAATGCATCCAAATGTATCAAAAATGAGGTGCTTCAGCAAACTCTACATGGGTTCATTAGGCTGCTGCTGAGTGTGTGTGCGTTTGTGTTCGAAGAAGCCTGGGAAAAAAGAGAGAAAACTGACAGCAGAGCAATAAAGCAGGATGTTCAAGTGAAGTGTCTGAACACAGAGACATTCAAAGTCAGAACAGAATAGATGAGACGCGCTAATTTGACTGCCGAGATCATGATATGCTGATCCAGATAAAGAGGGTTGGGATCAGATGTTACCATTTGACATTACATACTAACATTTCACTGTTTAATCGTTGCAGCACTTCTCCACAGGTTTCTGAAAATACTCTAACGTTCTGGAAGTTGCTTCTCTGTCACAAGCTACATGTTTCTGGTTAAATCGGGAGTTAATCAAATGTAAAGCTTGGGGACTGAAAAAAGCCAGTGTGGAAGTGTATCTGTCACTACATGCAAGAATCTTCCACGTTTCCACATCTTTCCATATATCCACTCTCCTTCCTCTGCACATGTCCAAACTTTCTCAGCCTCACCTCTCTGTCTCCAAAACACTCAACCTTCGCTGTCCCTCTCATGTACTCATGTCTAATCCTGTCGATCCTGCTCACTCCCAATGAAAATCTTAACATCTTCATCTCTGCCACCTCCAGCTCTGCCTCCCGTCTTTCTGTCAGTGCCATCATCTCCAAACCAAACATCACAGCAGGTTTGACTACCATCTTGTAAACCTTATTTTTCACTCTTGCTGCTATCTTTCCATCACAAATCACCTCTGACACTGGTCTCCACCCAGTCCACAAAGACTGTGAGAGTCTGACCTCATCTGCCAGCCTGTCCATCACCACTGCAATCAAGAAAGGGCTCAGGGCAGATCCCTGATGTGATGTAATCTAACACCATTTGCTTTCTCTCAATCCACAAAGACACCGTGCAGCCCCTTCTGACCTTCTCTATGCTATACATCAGCACTCTCAAAGCAAACATATTTGTAGTGTTCTTTCTCAGTATGAAGCCAAACCGCTGCTCACTGATCATCACCTCTTTTCTTAACCTACTTTCAGTTTCGGCTCATCAACTTTATCCCTCAGTAGTTGCTGCAGTTCTTCCGTTTTAAAGTGCTTCATCCAGTTTCTCAACATACTTTCTTCATTTTTTGATATATTTACATTTTTGTCCTAATCACCCTAAACTGCTGCACATCCTTTCCAGCTTTATCTCTCTGCCTAGTCAATAAAACAGATTGGGACGAATGCTTTTTTTTAAAGCTTGTATTCAGGTCTTAGGGAACTCTAGACGCTCATTTCTCACAAAAAACGAACTGATTCATGAGTAGACTGAGAATCAGCATCTCTGAGAAGCCCAGAGATCCAACAAACTGATACTTACAAATGTGATGGCAGTCCATCGGTATATACTACTGTAGGCCATCACTGCCATCCACAGTTAAACTGGACTAAAGTCAAATAAAGTCCTCACAGTTATGACAGCTGTAAAAGTATTTTGGAAAGAGGAACATACCAGATAAAACACCAGGGCTTCAGTCATGGAGAAGAAACCCCACAAAGAATACTAATCAAGTTAAGACCTGTGGCTCCAAAGCCAGATACACTTGATCTAAAACTGCTTAAATGGTCACATATAAACAGAATATCAAAGACAGTTTGGTTGTCTACATATTTCAAGCTAATTATGTCATTTAACAGAGTTAGAAATGTCAGAAACCTTTAAGTCAAACGGTATGGCGATGACAACGATGGCAGGCGGGTTCATCTCTGCACAGTCAGTAGAGACCACATAGTGTGAACCACATGAAAAGCAACAAAGCCTAGTGATGCTGTTTCGTTTTTCTGTTTTCCACATTTTATTCTTCTTCGTGCTTGTTTTTAGTGACTTTTGCTTATCTGATAATGTCCACAGCAGGTTGCAGAGTCCTGGAACCAGAAACACATTAACTTTTTACAGCTGAGAGCAGAAACCATTTACAGAGGCGTCCTCAGCGGTGCATTCAGACTGATCCAGCCTCAGAGGATGGCTCTGTCACCTCAGGTTGAACCCTGTTCTGGTCCAAGCTGCTGTCTCTGGATGAACGTTTGTCCTTCTTACGTCCCAACAGAGCTAATTCACTCTGAAATGAGAGAAGGAATGTATGCACAGCACTCATTCTGCAGTAGAGATGTTTTTGTTAACTATTTCCTGCCCTGTATCTGAAGTTGTTGATTCCAGTCTGATGAAATTCAGCTCTCAGTCACTTAATGCTCTGGCTCTTGAAATCTGTCAGGCAATAAAAAAAAAAGCCTATACAAAAATACAAACATGAAGAGAAGCTAAACTCACTGAAAATTCATGATGTTTTGACCTTACTTCATACATTTGTGTTAATGCAGTTTCTGGGTTTTTGAAAGACAAAAATGAAAAAAGACATATTTTTTCTTTTAGTATAATTAACCAAGCATAAACAAATTCAATAAACATTTGACCATGACCTATAAATCATTTACGGTGGTTATCCATCACATACTGTATCAGAAGACAGGGACGCGGGCACGCACGCGGGCATGCACACGCGCACGACCTCCACATACACAGACACACACACACATTTAACAAGATCTATAAATAACCTGCGCTGTTACCAAGTGGATGAAAGAATGGAGTTATTAATATTCAGGGTCTCGCTGTAATTTCCCCTCTAATCAAAAGACAGAATCTGCTTCTGAATCTGAATCATCGCTGACCCACACACACACACACACACACACACACACACACACACACACACACACACGTCTGTCTGTCTCTCTCGATAGAGAGATGGATAAATAACATGAGTGTGTGTTGTGACAGTGTGAATCCTTATACTTCTATTAATTTGTGTGTGTGGCTATTACACACACACACACACACACACACACACACACACACATATATATTTATATTATTTTTTTTCCTTCTCACAATATTTACAGCATAAACACACACACACACACACACACACACACACACACACACACACACACACACACACACACACACAGGGTTCAATTACATTACACGCTGGTGGTTAATAGCTGGAGCGATGGTTTCTATAATGAGTTTTCAGGGAAAAAACTGAATTAACATGCAGAAACTGTTAGCACTGTCTTGATTGACCAGCGCACAAACACACGCACACACACACAAACACAAGTCATGATGCAAACACATGCAAAAGAAAGAAAGTGTACACCTAGGTCTCACAACAGCACAAACACACACATTAAACCCACATGCTGATTTTGACTCGTCACAGTTCAGCTGAAGGGCTTCAGGGATGGAGCCAGCGAGGCTGCTAATGTTGGCGTCTTGGTTTATGGTTATTAAAATGCCTGGAAATGGTTGTAATGAAATAGTTGTGGATTAAAGTTTGGAACGTAATGCAGGAAGAAAGCATGACCGCTCTTTCATAATGGAACAAGGCCCAGAAGGCTCAGCAGATTATTGTTTTTTATTTAGTGCTCTAAATTAACAGCAGAGCCGCATGGTGGGTTTTACCACAGTCACGATTATATCATATTTCGTAGCCTTGGTAAACAGATGTAGGGTGTAAGTTACAGAGGTAACTGTCTGGCATCTTTTTTTTTTTCTCAGGAGAAATCAGCAGCTCTGACTTTAAGCATTTTGGAGTTTCTCTTCCTTACTTGAAATGACAGGTTTATAAAGAAAATGTATGCATTGCCTGAGTTCCACCAGCCTGAGCTCCTGGCTCTAAAATAGCCTCCACTTTCTTCTGTCTGTTGCAGACATAATGGAGGTGAACGTCTGCCAGGCTGATGACCGAGTAGATGGAACTGAGTGAAACAAAAACACCAACACGCAGATTAGTGGCAGAGCCAGATTGACTTTTGGGTGTTGGGGTGTCCAGCCTGAGACCATTACTCACACTGGAGTGGAACAATACCAGTCTCTATTAGTTCTGTCCATGGGGCCAGTGCTGTTAGCAAACTATTACAGTTAGTTTGCTGACAGCACTTATCATTTACTTATGCGGGGAAGACTACCATGAAGAAAACATTTGCATATACGATTAATATTTTATTAATTTATTTATTAATATAAATATAATATTTTATATCATATTTTGGTCTTCAACAAATTAAAACAAAAATAAAATCTGGAAACATTTGTTATTTATTTATTTATTCACGTCCTTATGTTATGTAATCACCCTATGAGCTTAGGCTCAGGGTGATTGCATTTTAAATATTTGATTGCATTCCTGTAGTGTGTTTATGTGGAAACAGTCACATAAAGGAAACAGTTCTGCTTGAAAAAGTACTTGTTAATGAATCCACTCATGTGCCTCCAGCTGGCCTCACTGCTGTTTGTGTTGGGTGGTCAGATGTTGGTCTGTAGCGACTGTGGTCACTGTTTGCTTCACCCCTAAATTATCACAGTGGCTTAAATGATTGATGACCGTAAGAACAAAGAATTGCAGCTGCCTTGTGAAAAGGTATTAAGAGGTCAGGTATTTGCATAACTGTCTTGTCACATCAAAACATAAATCTGAGGGGTCATCTTTTTCCAACATGCATTTATACTGAAATACATGTTGGTACACAGGCATACAGCCATGAGACGAACTAAATACACCTTTAGCGCTTCCTTCCTTCCTCACTGCTGAAATAAGAGGATAAGTAGCAGCCAGGTGCTGCTAATCAAATGCACTTGATTACCTGATCATCAGTGAATGTTAGCACCCCGATAAAAGCAAAGATTTTGGCAGTTTACAGGTCTGGAGCATCCGGGTGTGTGTTAATACAATGCCAAGGAAGGCAGGAGCTGTGATGTTAGAGAAGCAGTTCTTCCTGCCCATCAATCTGGGAAAGGTTATTAGGCCATTTCTACACAATTTTAAGTCCATCGTTTTTCAGTGAGAAAGATAATGGAAATTATGGAGAATAATCAAGACAGCTGCTGATCTTACCAGGATTGGAGATCCTGGCAAATTAACACTAAGGTCAGACTGTGCATTGCTGATTCATACTGCAGAAAACCCAGGGGCTACATGTCGGACTGCAGGCCTCAGTTAGAATCTTAGAATTTAAAGTTCATGACAGAACAAGAAAAAGACTGAAGTTGGAAGTTGGCTTGTTTGGAAGGACTGCCAGCAGAAACCTCTCTAAAAAGAACCCAAATAAAGATGTTTCTATCATTTTCTCTCCACATTTGGAGACATCAAACATAACATATGAGCACAAACACAGCACAGTCGTGGTGATTTGGGTTTGTTTTGCAGCCACAGGGACTGGGCACTGCAGCGATGAACTCCTCCAAAATATCAGAGGCCAACTGTCAAACAGCTAAAGCTTCACTCAGATCCGATCACACAAGAAGATAATGATCCCAAATACAGTAAAAACAGAATGACTTAACAAAAAATCATGGTGCTGCAGTGGTCCAGTGAATGGTCCAGACCTCAACTTGATTGATATGTTGCGGTGGGACCTTCAGAGAGCTGTGCATAAATGAATACCAGGACAACATTCCTGTACAATGACATGAGAGGCGAATAAAGTCAGAAAACAATTACTGCACGTCATTGCTGTTAAAGGAGGTTCTGAGTTACTGAGTCATGGAGTCAACATAAAGTGCAGAGTCATGTAAAACTTTGTGACTCTGAGTCACTTTCACTTAAGATAAGATAAGATAAGATAAGATAAGATAAGATAACCTTTATTAGTCCCACACGTGGGAAATTTGTTTTGTCACAGCAGGAAGTGGACAGTGCAAAAGTTATGAAGCAAAAATTAGAATAAAATAAAATAAGAATAAATACAGTACACAACTGTACAGAATAGAATAAAATAAAATACTATATACAGTAGAATAAAATAGAATAAAATATACAATGAGATAAAAATAGAGTACAAATGCTATATACAACTGAGTAAAAATACAACGATGCCAGAAAAGATTATTGCACATTAGTGTTATTGCACATTTGTGGATGTGTGTGTTTGATCAGTTAAAGTCTTTATTGTAGAGTCTGACAGCAGTGGGGAGGAAAGACCTGCGAAATCTCTCCGTCCCACACCGTGGGTGCCGCAGCCTGCCACTGAAGGAGCTGTAAATCAGGATCATATGTACTGGGACAGGTCCTCCAGAGCTACCGTCCTGCAGCTTTTAGACGGATCCTTGTTCCGACACACCTGAATCAAATGAATGGCTTGTTATCAGGCCTTTGCCAAACTTGATGGCATGCTGAAGAGGTAATCCAACCATTTGCTTCAGCTGTGTTGGAGAAGGGATGCATCTAAAAGCTGCAGGACAATAGCTCTCGAGGACTGGAGTCGGACACCCCTGGGTTAAGGGATATTATCTAGCTGTGAATGGCTTCCCAAAACACATCATCTCATCTGTGCACTTCTAATGAAGTGGTGGTAAACAGTCCACTAGAGCCACCTCGGTACGTCTCCCTGAGCTTATTAGTATTTAATGTTAGGGCTCATAATGCAGAACAAAGTTAATCCTGGGATATTAGATTTCTACATTACGTGCCCTTATATCCTTCCTATTGCTATTCCAGTCTCAAAGGCAAAATGTCAGAGTAGTGTAACTGTATAAAAGGCAGCAGTGAAAGAGGTGGACGGCCCCTTCTCCAATAATGAGACGTAACTGTGTGCCCGTACGAGTGCTCAAGAAGTTGGTCTTCGACTTGCAGTGATTTTTCTGACACGTGGCATATCTCAGAGATGAATCTTCTCTCTGCTCCCCATAATGAGTCATTTCCTTTCAGCGCAGCCAGAGGGGAGGAGCTGGAGTTCACAGAATGCAAATGAAGAAGCACACACAAGTAATTTAGGTAAAGGTTTCTCTTCCGTGTACCCAAATATGATGGCCAGACACTTTAAATATTCCAGAAGTGGCCTGCTGTGTGCTCATGGCTGCCACATCTCAGAAGATGGGTAATATTTTTCACTATGTCTAATATAATGACAATTTAAACATGGCATGCAAACATAGGTGAGGAAAGCAAACAGGGACCTGGTGGCTGTCATTGGTTTGGTCTGTCTGTGAATCTGTCCAAAGCTTCTGGAATAAATGCAGCAAAGATAAAGCAGCTGTTATAATAATAATAATAATAATAATAATAAATTTTATTTATAAGCGCTTTTCAAGTCACCCAAGGACACTTTACAATAGGAAGACACATAGTAAAACAATAAAAATAAGAACAATAAAACAAAGCACAAGATAAAATTAACAAACAGTGGATTCACAGTGAATATGCAGATTTGAACAGATGAGTTTTGAGTTGGGATTTAAACTGGGGAGAGAACCAATGTTTCTTATTTCTGGGGTAGGTAGTTCCACAGCCTGGGAGCAGAGCAGCTGAAAGCTCTGCTTCCCATGGTGGTGAGGCGGAAGGAAGGTACAGCAAGCTGGATAGAAGAGGAAGATCGAGTGAACGGGCAGAACAGGTAGTGGTTAACAGGTCAGAAAGGTAAGGAGGAGCGAGGTTATGAATGGCCTTGAAGGTGAGCAGAAGAAGTTTGAATATTATCCGGAATTTCACAGGGAGCCAGTGAAGTTCCTTAAGAACAGGGGTGATGTGCTGGTAGGAGGGGGTTCTGGTGATAATCACGAGCAGCAGAGTTCTGAACCAGTTGAAGCTTATGGAGGGATTTTTGGGGGAGACCATGCAGAAGAGAGTTGCAATAGTCAATACGGGATGTAACAAGACTGTGGACAAGAATGGACGTAGACTGGGTGGAAAGAGAAGGAAGTAATCTGTTAATATTGCGTAGATGGAAGTAGGCAGAACGGGTGAGATTATTGATGTGAGATTTGTAGGAAAGTGAACTGTCTAGGATGACACCAAGGCTCTTAACCTGAGGAGAAGGGGAAACTGTGGAGTTATCGATGGTGAGTGAGAAATGGTTCGCCTTCAAAAGGTTGGATTTGGTGCCAATAAGGAGGATCTCAGTTTTATCCTCATTGAGCTTTAAAAAATTAGAGGTAAACCAGGATTTTAGCTCGGATAGACATTCTGAAAGGGAGGAAGGTGGTAGAGAGGAGTCAGGTCTGCAAGAGAGGTATAACTGGGTGTCATCAGCAAAACAGTGAAACTGGAGATCAAATTTGCGGAAAATGGTACCTAGAGGGAGGATGTATATTATGAAGAGAAGAGGCCTAAGACTGAGCCTTGGGGTACACCAGAGGTGACGAGGAATAGACGAGAGCGGAATGATCTTAGTTGAATAAACTGGGAGCGGTCAAGGAGATATGATTGAAACCAGGCGAGGGGTGTGTCAGAGATGCCGAGAGAGAAAGTCTGCTTAGAAGTACAGAGTGAGAAATAGTGTCAAGGCTGAGCTCAGATCTAAAAGGACGAGAATGGTGAGAAGACCAGAGTCAGCTCCGATTAGAAGATCATTAGTGACTTTAAGTAGAGCAGTTTCTGTACTACATGAGCGAAAACCAGATTGAAATCTCTCAGTAATATTATTATTACCCAGGTGTAAATGAAGTTGAGCTGCAACCACTTTTTATAATACAAAGAGTCCTAAAACTCAGTAAGAGATTAATTGGCAAGGATAAAGTAAAGAATTAAAATTCAGAGCTCCATTAAGGTGTTGCTGATCAGAGCACATTGGAAAGTATTAGACTATTTAAGACCTTGGGGGGAAAAAGACAAAGGCAACTGCACTTCTTTAAGTCTGTGAAGCTGTTTCATCCAAAAGGCCCCTTCAGTTTAAAAGCAAAAGTGGAGAGTCCCAGGTATTTAATCTCTCATTGGAGGTGGACGTTAACTCACTATTGATCATGCGAGTCATCACGTGAGCCAAGGTGTGGAGGAAAGCTGTGGGTAAATATCGTCACTAGGGGTGAAACCACTTAGACCAGGGGTCCCCAATCCCAGTCCATGAGGGCCGGTGTCCCTGCAGGTTTTAGATCTCACCCTGGGTCAACACTCCTGAATCAATGATTAGTTCATTACCAGGCCTCTGGAGAACTTGAAGACATGTTGAGCAGGTCATTTAGCCATTTGAATCAGCTGTGTTGGATCAAGGACACATCTAAAACCTGCAGGACACCGGCCCTCGAGGCGTGAGAGAGATCCCCCCCCCCAGTCGAGTCACTGAGTTTGGATTGTGTGGAGTGGCTGCTGGTTTGGTTTGTAAGTTGGATTCCCTCCTGTGTGGACCCCTCAAGCCCCCTTAGACCCTTCCCCTTCCTGGATGTTCCCTGACCAGTCTGTGTGTTTCACTAGAATCATCTATATGTAAATCAACACTTGAGCCCTGCCTTTTAGTCCACTCACCTAGTGCCTGACGCGACAGCATGCATCTCCTCTGAAACAGACAAAAGTTGAAGAAACTAAAAGTCTTCTGAATAGCTGTCATTCATTTTTCCTGCCAACAGTTTCCACCCCAAAAAGTTCCAACCAAAGTTGGAAGATTGAATCTTTTGGCCAATGCCGCCATAGCCGATCTTTACTACACAGAGTTTACTTAGATTTCATGAGCAAAGCTCAGCCAAGGGAGAAGTTGCAATTAAGATCTGTACAAATTTTGCACATGACTGAATTGATTTTTTCTCATCAAAAATGTATTCAAATCAAGCAGTCGTACAAGCAAGCCCCGCAATAGCCCTTTAATCAGTGAGCGTCTAAGATTAATCCACTGAGGCCGGCACCTGGAACTCTCAGGTGCTTGTTCGAATTGGAGGACTCTCAACATTAATAAAACTGCCCCTTAAGTAATCAGCAGACTGCCTTCTCAATCAAAGACTGTAGAGCAACACAAAGAATTGTTGTTAAATATGAAACATTTCTCAGTCCGTGCATGTTCTCACAGACATCAGATTTTTCTGAAAATGGTCAAGCAGAAAATTTAAATGTTACCAACTCTGAACAGTAGTAGCACCATTCACAACCACACAGACGCTCCACTGTAGTCCCCGTTTACTGATGAAGAAAACAAAAGCTGCCCATCCTCTTGTATCAATGGGGATGAAGATTGTTTTTTATAAATGTCATTGGCATAATTCTTTCTGATGTTATCGTAATATCATTTAAGAGCTGACTTTAAAATGACTTTGATTTGAGAAGCTTTGCAGTTCTGACATTATTCTCTAATTAGCCTGAGGTCATCACATGACGTGTGAGGCACTGCTGGTGTGCAATGGCAGCTCTCTGACAGATTTTCCCCTGATTCTTTTATTTTATTCGATGAATTTTTGATCACATCAAAACAATTTTGAGAGCTGCTAAGTTTCCTGTGCTGTAGAAGTAGGAAAGTGTAAGGCACGGGGTCAGTGGTGTTCACGTTTATGTCTTTGAATCACTTTGTTTGTTTCTCACGCCGTCTCAGGCTCATTCTCTCTCTCCAGCTTGCAGTTCGACTTTAGGCTTTGCTCTGATTTGCATCTCATAAATACACAAAAAGTGAGTCAGCACTCCTACTGCAGAGAAGCACACACATCAGTGAGTGGTGAGATCTCAGCCAGTTAAGATCTATGAATAATTAAGGCACCACCATATTTTATGTTGGTTCACTCTCGGGGGAAATCAGTGGATTGGACGGCACTCACTCTCATCCTGCGACTCAACGTCCTTTTTCTTTCTCTTTAGTTCAAATCCTGAACTCTCACACAGTTGATTTTTTTTTCTCCTGTCAGAGCTTCTCACAGTTCAGAGTTTTTGATTTTGTTCCATGAAGTAACAAGTAACTAATGTTAACTTTATATCAGCTGCCAGTGTGCTTTACTAAGACACCATGGGTTAAAGGGTTAAAGGTCAGTTTTAAAGCTGACTTAAGCTCATTTCCAAACTCCATGGCTGTGTCCGAATTCAGGGGAAGGATGCTCATAAGGACACTACCTACCTATGTTACAAGGTAGTGTCCTCAGACGGACGGGTAGTCAGGAAGTGAGTGGCTGTGGACAGCCCCCTTTTTTTTCTCCGTCGAAACTTTATTCAAACAAACAATGAGTCACAACATCTAAACGGCTGTGGACAACCTGCTGTCGTTCGAGTCCGCCCACAATTCAACGTTTTTGCCGATCGCCAACGGCACGTGCGAAAACTGGAAAAATGGATCAGATAATGTTGCTCCGTGCCATGTGCACTGTTCTAATCCAAGAGGAGCTACAAAACCAGCACCAACGTCGCCGGCATGTGTGGTACCTCAGGCTCATCAGAGCCAGTCACATCCAGGTAAAATAAGCTAGCCTGAACTACACACGTTTAGGAATCACTCAGCCATCCCAGCCAGGGAGACCAGCAGTCAGCTGAGACTGAAGAAGTCACTTGGATGAGTGATCAAAACGTGTCCCCCACTGAAAACGCGACGTCCAAATGAACAGAATCAACTGTTAAGTCCAATTGATAATGTCAATAACTGAATGATAGCCAGTCATGCGTACA